>NW_027665858.1:0-7500 GCF_963924005.1 Protomyctophum bolini
GTAGGGATTATAGGCTTTACGGTCGGTTAATTTGCATAATAATACATGCGTTCGGAAGTATTTATTAACATTTTGCTGAAATTCAGATTTAGCCTTTGAGCGGTTCTGAAGGTAGCCTGGCTCCACAGACTGTACCATACGGTTCTGTAGCCTGGCTCCACAGACTGTACCATACGGTTCTGTAGCCTGGCTCCACAGACTGTACCATACGGTTCTGAAGGTAGCCTGGCTCCCCAGACTGTACCATACGGTTCTGAAGGTAGCCTGGCTCCCCAGGACTGTACCATACGGTTCTGAAGGTAGCCTGGCTCCACAGACTGTACCATACGGTTCTGAAGGTAGCCTGGCTCCCCAGACTGTACCATACGGTTCTGAAGGTAGCCTGGCTCCACAGACTGTACCATACGGTTCTGAAGGTAGCCTGGCTCCACAGACTGTACCATACGGTTCTGAAGGTAGCCTGGCTCCCAGACTGTACCATACGGTTCTGAAGGTAGCCTGGCTCCCCAGACTGTACCATACCGCTTGTCTTTCGCCGTGTAGTGGGCGTGAAGAAAGACCCGGAGCGTTAAGGCCGGGGGTTTAGGAGGAGTGGGAAGTGAGGTATGGGGTGAATAGAGGAGGATTTGTGATCTGAGGTGCAGCGACCGACAAAGACCCCCCCCCCCTTTATTCTGGTTCCTCTCGACGCCCACACCCCCCCCCCCCCCGCCCCATGGCGCTAACGACCCGGGCGAGGCAGCCAGGTGTGCGGAGGCTGCAGGTGCCGCTGCGTTTAGACGCATTAAGGCGCTGACACGAAGCCAACGGCAAGAGTAATCGGATTTACCTGAGCTGTCTGCTGAGAGAGGAGAGGAGGGGAGAGGAGAGGAGAGGAGAGGAGAGGGAGGGGAGGGGAGGGGAGGGGAGAGGAGAGGAGAGGAGAGGAGAGGAGAGGGAGGGGAGGGAGGGGAGGGGAGGGGAGGGGAGGGAGAGGGGAGGGGAGAGGGAGGAGGAGAGGAGAGGAGAGGAGAGGAGCGCGCTCTGCAAGCACAGCACAAAGGAAGGGGGCCCCATCTCCATCACACACACACACACACACACACACACGACACACACACACCTGGGATGAATTTAGGAGGTGACAGAGCCCCCATGGAGAGGGAGTGCCACTGGTGTGTGTGTGTGTGTGTGTGTGTGTGTGTGTGTGTGTGTGTGTGTGTGTGTGTCTCTGTGTGTGTGTGTGTGTGTGTGTGTGTGTGTGTGTGTGTGAGAGAGAGAGAAAGAGAGAGAGAGAGAGAGCGAGAGTATATAATCCAGAACAGAGGTCAAAGGTCAGCCTCATGGCTGATGGAGTCAACATGGCTTCTCGCTCCACCGTACCTCCCCCAAAGCGCGGGGATTGTGTGTGTGTGTGTGTGTGTGTGTGTGTGTGTGTCTGTGTGTGTGTCTGTGTGTGTGTGTGTGTGTGTGTGTGTGTGTGTGTGTGTCTTTGTGTGTGTGTGTGTGTGTGTGTGTGTGTGTGTGTGTGTGTGTGTGTGTGTGTGTCCATGCGTGCATGCGTGCGTGCGTGATGTCGTGCGACCCGCAAAGCGCCGGGGATTGAGCGGTGGTCCGTCCTGCGTGCGTCCGGTCAGACAGAATGGGACCGCTAGCCTCCAGGGACCCCCCCCCCCCCCCCCCCAACACCTGCTTGGGGGGGGGGGGGAATCAGACCACGGCAGTGACGGCAATTTTTGATTTAGTTTTATTCTTGGAATAAAATTCATGTCATATCTTATATTATTACATTATATCAGAAATGTTTTACAGGTAGTAGGTCTCGTTTCTTTGATGAAATATCGTGAGATTTTTAGTCCGTCAGGATTTAGAAGATAAAGTAAAAAACGTTTTTTATATCATAAAACAAGTGGCATGGATTGTGTTCTACAAAATAGAACAATACATTTATAAATAGAATAATAAAAATAACTTTTTTCAGACGGAAATGTACAGTATGTTTGACCTTGAGTTGTAATGTGTGGTTTTACACATGGTTGCGTGCTGAAAACAGTTGATCTACAAGCAAAACTCAACACCAAATCGCCCATTGCAAAGGGCCGTTGAGAACTCTAAGGGGGTCCCTGACTGAGCTTCTGTTCTTCCGAGCCAAGTCCTGCCCTATGCGGGAGCTAACTATCTCCGTAGACAACGCCCTGGTAACGTCTGTCCCAACAGCCAGGAACCTTGGTGTTGTCCTGGACAGTCAGCTCTCGTTCAAAAACACACATCACAGCTGTCACTCGATCCTGTAGGTTCACACTCTATAACATACGACGAATTAGACCGTTCCTCACCAGGAGTCAGCCAATAAGAGCCTTCCTCACCCAGGAATCAGCCCAGCTCCTAATCCAGACAACAGTCTTGTCAAAACTCGACTGTTGTAACTCCTCCTTACTGGCCTACCGGCATGTGCACTTAAGCCTCTCCAGCTGATCCAAAATGCCGCAGCTCGCTTGGTCTTCAACCAGCCAAAATTCTCACATGTCTCCCCCCTGCTCCGCTCCCTCCACTGGCTCCCGGTCGCTGCCCGCACAGAATACAAAACTCTGATGCTGGCATTCAAAGCAACCAAAGGTATGGCTCCCCCATATCTCACAAGCATAAGGGGGTCCCTGCCTCATCTCTCTCAGCTAAGGGGGTCCCTGTCTCTCAGCTAAGGGGGTCCCTGGTCCTCTAAAACATAGTAAATCTCTGCTCTGACTTATAGATCTCGACGCAGAAATAATGCAGTGACCTGAGTGACTTTCCCCCCCGATGTCGCTCCACTCTACGATCCAGACCAGGACCCCCCCTCCCTCCCCCCCCCACATCTCTGACCCTCAGCGCCTGCCTCGGGCTTCAGTGGTCTGGAACCTCCCAGAGTTCATTCACACACACACACACACACACACACACACACACACACACACACACACACACACACACACACACACACACACACACACACACACACACACACACACACACACACACACACACACACACACACACACACACACACACACACACACACACACACACAAATGAAAGAAGTGGCAGTGTTGCTGAGCTGGGTGTGTTTCTCGGTGTAATGGCTCCACTAATGTCTTCTGGAGGGTCCGGGGGGGGGGGGGGGGGGGTCTCACAACAACAGGTTTCGTTTTTTAAGTATAACCTTTTCAACATGAGACGCACCTCGGTGACTCCCGGGGAGGGAGTCACAGAGACTTCTGTCTCGATGAGGGGAAGAAACCGAGGGAAAAAAGCTAGCAGGACGTCGTCAGAGCAGAAACATCAGCCCTGGATGACTTCCCTTTTTCTGACAACGACGAACCTCTGCCCCAAATATTCCTCAACGGCCTGTTATAGCGCCACCATGAGGCCGATTTAAGCAAAACACATCTCTGTACATTACTCGTACACATTTCATCCATGCATCACACACTTCGGTATACACTATCTCCATAGTCATGTGATCAACACGGAGCGGCACCATTTCCCATCTTCCGTCCTGATTGGCTAAGATTGGTTTCCAAAGCTCACACGATTGGTCCGTTTCGAAAAAATGCCACAAATCACAAACACAATTTCCGTGAAATTATACACGCACATTTCCACTAGGCCGAGGACGACATGCCACATTTTTCCCCCCCAAATCAGCCTCACGGTGGCGCTATAACAGGCCAATTCCTGTTTTTAGCTATAACTGCATCGATCTGTATACAACTTATGTATGCGCACTCCCTAGAGGCCATGGAAAAACATTGTCCCTGCATCCCTCACACACGCAGGCACGCACACACACATGCACTACAAAATATACGTTTGGGGTGAATTAAAATAAGACCCCCCCCCCCCCACTCACATTATCCTGACTATAGCTCCACTTCCCCCCTCCCCTCCCCTCCCCCCTCCGTATCACCTCCTGTGTACCTCTTACATCTCAATCACTCAGCTCCATTAACCCCCCCCCCCCCCCACACACACACACACACACACACACAGCCAGAGAGAGAGAGAGAGAGAGAGAGAGCAGGGGTTGCTTTGACTTGGCAGTGCTCCAGGGCTTTGAAGTGTGTGTTGATGAGAGAGAGAGAGAGAGAGAGAGAGAGAGAGAGAGAGAGAGAGAGAGAGAGAGAGAGAGAGAGCACAGTGCTCAGACAGGTCTCTAATGAGGGAATTAAGGCACTAACGCTAGGCCGCTCCCCGCGTTAACTTCCCAGGCAGCGTGCGCGTGCATGTGTGCGCGTGCGTGCATGCGTGTGTGCGTGCATGCGTGCGTGCGTGTGTGTGTGGAGGTACAGAGGCGTGCCGAGGCACAGAGCTATCAGCTCTGATCTCGTCTCTCACTACAGTGAGTCCTTCAGGGGAGTTCACCTGAGACCCAGAGGCTGTGCTGTTTCACAGTAGTTCCTACTGAGACCCAGAGGCTGTTCTGTTTAGCATCAACTACACTGTAGTTCCTACTGAGACCCAGAGGCTGTTCTGTTTAGCATCAACTACACTGTAGTTCCTACTGAGACCCAGAGGCTGTGCTGTTTCACAGCATCAACTACACTGTAGTTCCTACTGAGACCCAGAGGCTGTTCTGTTTCACTGTAGTTCTACTGAGACCCAGGGGCTGTTCTGTTTAGCATCAACTACACTGTAGTTCTACTGAGACCAGGGGGGCAGTCAGAGAGATATTTTGTGAAGCCACTAAGGAAATGAAAGTTCATATAATGGCCTGTTGTGGCGCTGTCACTGGACCCAGAAAAACCCATAGCCCCATAGAAGTCCATGTATTTGGGCCCAACTTCACCTAGACTGTATTACCTTAATAAACATGGTCATGAATACTTTTTGCTTCCAGTCACTAGTTTAAAGTCTCATTTCTAATGTCATAATATTCTTTTTGGAAAATGATGGTCCCATTTATTAAAAGAATGACCATAAAGTCGCGCATGTTCTGAGGGGCGTGGCTACCGTTACAGTCTATGAACGGGATCCCCCACCCACTCGAGTTAAAATAAAAACCAACGAAGAAGAAGGGGGAAGTCCCGCCTCGTTGTCTGGGCCAGCCAATGGGCCAGCTGGCCTGAGCTGGGCCAAAACGGATCTAGAAAGATGGCGACTTCCATTGCAAGGACTGACAGGCTTCATTTTACCTCCATGTTAGACCCGCGGAACGCTTTTGTCCATATTTTTTTACAGTCTATGACTGAGACCCAGGGGCTGTTCTGTTTAGCATCAACTACTTCTACTATTTTAAATCGTGAAAATGTGGCAGAAATCTTTATATATATATTATTTCAGAGCAAACATTTTTAACTCAAATCGATATTATACGCTGCTTTATATAAGGGGATGTGAAGTCATGCTGTGACGTTCATCCGGCTCGATGGACCAAAATGTCCTGAGGAGGAAAAGCATCACTCAAATCAGTAGGTAGGTATAGCGGGCTACGGGACGACCCCAGCCAATCGCCTTCACATAAGGTGTGACCACTGTCACAGCGTGATGTCAACACAGCATCCGGCTCGAAGGACCAAGGGGGGGGGGGGGGGGGGGGGGGGGGTGTCGGTGGACTCACCGTAGTGGGGGCTCCAGGTATCCGTTGCGGGGGTCCATGGTGAACAGCGTGCCGCGGTAGGGCAGCCCGTGGTGGTCCACCAGGTGGGGCAGCGAGGAGGCGTGGTGCAGGAGATGCTCCTTCTTCACCAACGACGGCCTCTCGTCCACCGTGGAGGTGGACGGCTCCTCGGCGCTCAGCTTCCTGTCCGAGGAGGAGGGGTGGAGGTGGGAGGCCGCCTCCTCCTTCCTGTGGGAGGAGGAGGAGAGGTGGAGGTGGGAGGAGCTGATGGCGCCACGCCTCTCCCGGTGGTGATGGTGGTGGTGGTGATGGTACGGAGGGCCGGAGGTCTCATCCTCTGTGGGGGGGAGGGGGGGGGGGGGAGAGAGAGGGTTTAATTAGGACCCAGTCGGTAGAGCAGAGGGTTTAATTAGGACACAGGACCAACTGTTGATGTGTCCTCTGTGAGGACAGGACCAACTGTTCATTGTTTACGTGAGAATATGTTTTCTTCTTTCGGTGAAAGAGTGTGAACTACATACAGTACACACTAGGGATGTCAGTAACGGATAGTTTCCCAACCGGTTAGCCGACAGGATTAACCGGGTCATTAACGGATAGTGGTTGATTTTTTTCTTTTTTTTAATAGGCTACCCCAAATATAATATGCATATATAGGCTACATAATTAATGTTGGTAGACGAATGGTATACATTTATTTATGCTCCTTTTTTAAAAGACAAACAAAAAGCAACATTTAACAATATAAATAAATTGTTGTAGGCTTAATCATCAATAAACAATGCATCGCATCTGCATGATGCATGCATCTGCGCGTCTACAGTACAGAGGTCCGCCAGTTCTAGTCCAAAACATAAATAAATCCAGTCCAGATCTGAGCTACCTATAAAGCCACTGGACGCATCATGGGCTAAGCCTTTTTTTTATTATTAAGGAAGATCAGCAAGCATGTCACCGTGTTCTGTTTGTTGACTTTTCGCTGACGAGAAATCCCTCAAACATCGATAGCACATGGCTAACTTGATAGCCGTAAGCCGTGCCAGTGTGGGGAGACGGATAGGAGGAGGAAGCGGGCAGCGGCTGTAAACGTTCTCCGTCCAGGCCAAATGGCCAATAATGGAATTAATAATGCCAAGTAGGTCTCTGCATTTATACGGTCGACATGTGTTCATCTCGTCTCGCTGTCACTCGCTTACATTTCGACTACCGCAAGTCCGCAAAGCTACCCTTGTAGCCAACTAGCCAGAAGTACAACAGAGAACTTTGGGATATTGAGGGGGCAGAAAACCGAGCCAGAGCGCTGTTCATGCAGCCTGGAGTGTGACAATTAAGCTGGGCGGTGAAAATAAGAACAATTTTAGGCATGTGTGCAACATGACAACTGTTTTAAAGTATTGTACAGTGACAAGTACAGTCTCTGTAATGTTTATGTTGTACTATTACTAAAAACGATCTAAAATAAAGGGATTTAAGATCAGAACACGTATTTATTATTATGCAAATTAACCGTTAAAGCTGATAAAAATATCCGGATGTTTCTTAACGGTCGGCTAACCGGTTAACCGGTTAACCCCTGACATCCCTAGTACACACACACTGTACACACACATAAACACAGTACACACATCAAACCTCCTTCATAAACACTCAGATCACGTACACGTGCGCTCACACTCACTCACTAACACATGTGAACACAACACACACACACACACACACACACACACACACACACACAACGCTCCCTCAGAAGAAGTGAGTGAGTCGGATCACGTATGGACTTCTCTTGTTAACCCACAAAGACCTGATTCCACAAATGCCTTCTAAAGAAATAAGTCACAACCGTTTCCTGAACAAAAAGCTGGTTATCTACAGTATGTCGGTGGTTCTCAGCACAGGTTCATGTCAACGACACCCTGAACATTATC
>NW_027665857.1:0-90688 GCF_963924005.1 Protomyctophum bolini
TATAGGGCTGACTGTGGGGAAGACCATGTAGAGTTACAGTATATAGGGCTGACTGGGAGGGAAGACCATGTAGAGTTACAGTATATAGGGCTGACTGGGGGGGGAAGACCATGTAGAGTTACAGGTATATAGGGCTGACTGGGGGGGAAGACCATGTAGAGTTACAGTATATAGGGCTGACTGGGGGGAAGACCATGTAGAGTTACAGTATATAGGGCTGACTGGGGGGAAGACCATGTAGAGTTACAGTATATAGGGCTGACTGTGGGGAAAACCATGTAGAGTTACAGTATATAGGGCTGACTGGGGGGAAGACCCTGTAGAGTTACAGTATATAGGGCTGACTGGGGGGAAGACCATGTAGAGTTACAGTATATAGGGCTGACTGGGAGGGAAGACCATGTAGAGTTACAGTATGTAGGGCTGACTGGGGGGAAGACCATGTAGAGTTACAGTATATAGGGCTGACTGGGAGGGGGGAAGACCATGTAGAGTTACAGTATATAGGGCTGACTGGGGGGAAGACCATGTAGAGTTACAGTATATAGGGCTGACTGGGGGGGAAGACCATGTAGAGTTACAGTATATAGGGCTGACTGGGGGGAAGGACCATGTAGAGTTACAGTATATAGGGCTGACTGGGGGGAAGACCATGTAGAGTTACAGTATATAGGGCTGACTGGGGGGAAGACCATGTAGAGTTACAGTATATAGGGCTGACTGGGGGGAAGACCGTGTAGAGTTACAGTATATAGGGCTGACTGGGGGGAAGACCATGTAGAGTTACAGTATATAGGGCTGACTGGGGGGAAGACCATGTAGAGTTACAGTATATAGGGCTGACTGGGAGGGGAAGACCATGTAGAGTTACAGTATATAGGGCTGACTGTGGGGAAGACCATGTAGAGTTACAGTATATAGGGCTGACTGGGAGGGAAGACCATGTAGAGTTACAGTATATAGGGCTGACTGGGGGAAGACCATGTAGAGTTACAGTATATAGGGCTGACTGGGGGGAAGACCATGTAGAGTTACAGTATATAGGGCTGACTGGGAGGGAAGACCATGTAGAGTTACAGTATATAGGGCTGACTGGGGGGAAGACCATGTAGAGTTACAGTATATAGGGCTGACTGGGGGGAAGACCATGTAGAGTTACAGTATATAGGGCTGACTGGGGGGAAGACCATGTAGAGTTACAGTATATAGGGCTGACTGGGAGGGAAGACCATGTAGAGTTACAGTATATAGGGCTGACTGGGGGGAAGACCATGTAGAGTTACAGTATATAGGGCTGACTGGGGGGAAGACCATGTAGAGTTACAGTATATAGGGCTGACTGGGAGGGAAGACCATGTAGAGTTACAGTATATAGGGCTGACTGGGGGGAAGACCATGTAGAGTTACAGTATATAGGGCTGACTGGGGGGAAGACCATGTAGAGTTACAGTATATAGGGCTGACTGGGAGGGAAGACCATGTAGAGTTACAGTATATAGGGCTGACTGGGGGGGAAGACCATGTAGAGTTACAGTATAGGGCTGACTGGGGGGAAGACAGTGTAGAGTTACAGTATATAGGGCTGACTGGGGGGAAGACCATGTAGAGTTACAGTATATAGGGCTGACTGGAGGGAAGACCATGTAGAGTTACAGTATATAGGGCTGACTGGGAGGGAAGACCATGTAGAGTTACAGTATATAGGGCTGACTGGGGGGGAAGACCATGTAGAGTTACAGTATATAGGGCTGACTGTGGGGAAGACCATGTAGAGTTACAGTATATAGGGCTGACTGGGAGGGAAGACCATGTAGAGTTACAGTATATAGGGCTGACTGGGGGGAAGACCATGTAGAGTTACAGTATATAGGGCTGACTGTGGGGGAAGACCATGTAGAGTTACAGTATATAGGGCTTACTGGGAGGGAAGACCATGTAGAGTTACAGTATATATGGCTGACTGGGGGGAAGACCATGTAGAGTTACAGTATATAGGGCTGACTGTGGGGAAGACCATGTAGAGTTACAGTATATAGGGCTGACTGGGAGGGAAGACCATGTAGAGTTACAGTATATAGGGCTGACTGGGAGGGAAGACCATGTAGAGTTACAGTATATAGGGCTGACTGTGGGGAAGACCATGTAGAGTTACAGTATATAGGGCTGACTGGGAGGGAAGACCATGTAGAGTTACAGTATATAGGGCTGACTGGGGGAAGACCATGTAGAGTTACAGTATATAGGGCTGACTGGGAGGGAAGACCATGTAGAGTTACAGTATATAGGGCTGACTGGGGGGAAGACCATGTAGAGTTACAGTATATAGGGCTGACTGGGGGGAAGACCATGTAGAGTTACAGTATATAGGGCTGACTGGGGGGAAGACCATGTAGAGTTACAGTATATAGGGCTGACTGGGGGGAAGACCATGTAGAGTTACAGTATATAGGGCTGACTGGGAGGGAAGACCATGTAGAGTTACAGTATATAGGGCTGACTGTGGGGAAGACCATGTAGAGTTACAGTATATAGGGCTGACTGGGAGGGAAGACCATGTAGAGTTACAGTATATAGGGCTGACTGGGGGGAAGACCATGTAGAGTTACAGTATATAGGGCTGACTGGGAGGGAAGACCGTGTAGAGTTACAGTATATAGGGCTGACTGGGGGGAAGACCATGTAGAGTTACAGTATATAGGGCTGACTGGGAGGGGGGAAGACCATGTAGAGTTACAGTATATAGGGCTGACTGGGGGGGAAGACCATGTAGAGTTACAGTATATAGGGCTGACTGGGGGGAAGACCATGTAGAGTTACAGTATATAGGCTGACTGGGGGGAAGACATGTAGAGTTACAGTATATAGGGCTGACTGGGGGGGAAGACCATGTAGAGTTACAGTATATAGGGCTGACTGGGGGGAAGACCATGTAGAGTTACAGTATATAGGGCTGACTGGGGGGGAAGACCATGTAGAGTTACAGTATATAGGGCTGACTGGGGGGAAGACCATGTAGAGTTACAGTATATAGGGCTGACTGGGGGGAAGACCATGTAGAGTTACAGTATATAGGGCTGACTGGGAGGGAAGACCATGTAGAGTTACAGTATATAGGGCTGACTGTGGGGAAGACCATGTAGAGTTACAGTATATAGGGCTGACTGGGAGGGAAGACCATGTAGAGTTACAGTATATAGGGCTGACTGGGGGAAGACCATGTAAAGTTACAGTATATAGGGCTGACTGGGGGGAAGACCATGTAGAGTTACAGTATATAGGGCTGACTGGGGGGGAAGACCATGTAGAGTTACAGTATATAGGGCTGACTGGGGGGGGAAGACCATGTAGAGTTACAGTATATAGGGCTGACTGGGGGGAAGACCATGTAGAGTTACAGTATATAGGGCTGACTGTGGGGAAGACCATGTAGAGTTACAGTATATAGGGCTGACTGGGAGGGAAGACCATGTAGAGTTACAGTATATAGGGCTGACTGGGGGGAAGACCATGTAGAGTTACAGTATATAGGGCTGACTGGGGGGAAGACCGTGTAGAGTTACAGTATATAGGGCTGACTGGGGGGAAGACCGTGTAGAGTTACAGTATATAGGGCTGACTGGGGGGAAGACCATGTAGAGTTACAGTATATAGGGCTGACTGGGGGGAAGACCGTGTAGAGTTACAGTATATAGGGCTGACTGGGGGGAAGACCGTGTAGAGTTACAGTATATAGGGCTGACTGGGGGGAAGACCATGTAGAGTTACAGTATATAGGGCTGACTGGGGGGAAGTCCATGTAGAGTTACAGTATATAGGGCTGACTGGGGGGAAGACCATGTAGAGTTACAGTATATAGGGCTGACTGGGGGAAGACCATGTAGAGTTACAGTATATAGGGCTGACTGGGGGGAAGACCGTGTAGAGTTACAGTATATAGGGCTGACTGGGGGGAAGACCATGTAGAGTTACAGTATATAGGGCTGACTGGGGGGAAGACCATGTAGAGTTACAGTATATAGGGCTGACTGGGAGGGAAGACCATGTAGAGTTACAGTATATAGGGCTGACTGTGGGGAAGACCATGTAGAGTTACAGTATATAGGGCTGACTGGGAGGGAAGACCATGTAGAGTTACAGTATATAGGGCTGACTGGGGGAAGACCATGTAAAGTTACAGTATATAGGGCTGACTGGGGGGAAGACCATGTAGAGTTACAGTATATAGGGCTGACTGGGGGGGAAGACCATGTAGAGTTACAGTATATAGGGCTGACTGGGGGGGAAGACCATGTAGAGTTACAGTATATAGGGCTGACTGGGGGGAAGACCATGTAGAGTTACAGTATATAGGGCTGACTGTGGGGAAGACCATGTAGAGTTACAGTATATAGGGCTGACTGGGAGGGAAGACCATGTAGAGTTACAGTGTATAGGCTGACTGGGGGGAAGACCATGTAGAGTTACAGTATATAGGGCTGACTGGGGGGAAGACCGTGTAGAGTTACAGTATATAGGGCTGACTGGGGGGAAGACCATGTAGAGTTACAGTATATAGGGCTGACTGGGAGGGAAGACCATGTAGAGTTACAGTATATAGGGCTGACTATGGGGGAAGACCATGTAGAGTTACAGTATATAGGGCTGACTGTGGGGAAGACCATGTAGAGTTACAGTATATAGGGCTGACTGGGAGGGAAGACCATGTAGAGTTACAGTATGTAGGGCTGACTGGGAGGGAAGACCATGTAGAGTTACAGTATATAGGGCTGACTGTGGGGAAGACCATGTAGAGTTACAGTATATAGGGCTGACTGGGGGGGGAAGACCATGTAGAGTTACAGTATATAGGGCTGACTGGGGGAAGACCATGTAGAGTTACAGTATATAGGGCTGACTGTGGGAAGACCATGTAGAGTTACAGTATATAGGGCTGACTGGGAGGGAAGACCATGTAGAGTTACAGTATATAGGGCTGACTGGGGGGAAGACCATGTAGAGTTACAGTATATAGGGCTGACTGGGGGGGAAGACCATGTAGAGTTACAGTATATAGGGCTGACTGGGGGAAGACCATGTAGAGTTACAGTATATAGGGCTGACTGGGGGGAAGACCATGTAGAGTTACAGTATATAGGGCTGACTGTGGGGAAAACCATGTAGAGTTACAGTATATAGGGCTGACTGGGGGGAAGACCCTGTAGAGTTACAGTATATAGGGCTGACTGGGGGGAAGACCATGTAGAGTTACAGTATATAGGGCTGACTGGGAGGGAAGACCAGTGTAGAGTTACAGTATATAGGGCTGACTGGGGGGAAGACCATGTAGAGTTACAGTATATAGGGCTGACTGGGAGGGGGAAGACCATGTAGAGTTACAGTATATAGGGCTGACTGGGGGGGAAGACCATGTAGAGTTACAGTATATAGGGCTGACTGGGGGGAAGACCATGTAGAGTTACAGTATATAGGGCTGACTGGGGGGAAGACCATGTAGAGTTACAGTATATAGGGCTGACTGGGGGGAAGACCATGTAGAGTTACAGTATATAGGGCTGACTGGGGGGAAGACCATGTAGAGTTACAGTATATAGGGCTGACTGGGGGGAAGACCGTGTAGAGTTACAGTATATAGGGCTGACTGGGGGGAAGACCATGTAGAGTTACAGTATTTAGGGCTGACTGGGGGGAAGACCATGTAGAGTTACAGTATATAGGGCTGACTGGGAGGGAAGACCATGTAGAGTTACAGTATATAGGGCTGACTGGGGGGAAGACCATGTAGAGTTACAGTATATAGGGCTGACTGGGGGGAAGACCATGTAGAGTTACAGTATATAGGGCTGACTGGGAGGGAAGACCATGTAGAGTTACAGTATATAGGGCTGACTGGGGGAAGACCATGTAGAGTTACAGTATATAGGGCTGACTGGGGGGAAGACCATGTAGAGTTACAGTATATAGGGCTGACTGGGGGGAAGACCATGTAGAGTTACAGTATATAGGGCTGACTGGGGGGAAGACCATGTAGAGTTACAGTATATAGGGCTGACTGGGGGGAAGACCATGTAGAGTTACAGTATATAGGGCTGACTGGGGGAAGACCATGTAGAGTTACAGTATATAGGGCTGACTGGGAGGGAAGACCATGTAGAGTTACAGTATATAGGGCTGACTGGGGGGAAGACCATGTAGAGTTACAGTATATAGGGCTGACTGGGAGGGAAGACCATGTAGAGTTACAGTATATAGGGCTGACTGGGGGGAAGACCATGTAGAGTTACAGTATATAGGGCTGACTGGGGGAAGACCATGTAGAGTTACAGTATATAGGGCTGACTGGGGGGAAGACCATGTAGAGTTACAGTATATAGGGCTGACTGGGGGGAAGACCATGTAGAGTTACAGTATATAGGGCTGACTGGGAGGGAAGACCATGTAGAGTTACAGTATATAGGGCTGACTGGGGGGAAGACCATGTAGAGTTACAGTATATAGGGCTGACTGGGGGGAAGACCATGTAGAGTTACAGTATATAGGGCTGACTGGGAGGGAAGACCATGTAGAGTTACAGTATATAGGGCTGACTGGGGGGAAGACCATGTAGAGTTACAGTATATAGGGCTGACTGGGGGGGAAGACCATGTAGAGTTACAGTATATAGGGCTGACTGGGGGGAAGACCATGTAGAGTTACAGTATATAGGGCTGACTGGGGGAAGACCATGTAGAGTTACAGTATATAGGGCTGACTGTGGGGAAGACCATGTAGAGTTACAGTATATAGGGCTGACTGGGGGGAAGACCATGTAGAGTTACAGTATATAGGGCTGACTGGGGGGAAGACCATGTAGAGTTACAGTATATAGGGCTGACTGGGGGGAAGACCATGTAGAGTTACAGTATATAGGGCTGACTGGGGGGAAGACCATGTAGAGTTACAGTATATAGGGCTGACTGGGGGGAAGACCATGTAGAGTTACAGTATATAGGGCTGACTGGGGGGAAGACCATGTAGAGTTACAGTATATAGGGCTGACTGGGGGGAAGACCATGTAGAGTTACAGTATATAGGGCTGACTGGGGGGAAGACCATGTAGAGTTACAGTATATAGGGCTGACTGGGGGGGAAGACCATGTAGAGTTACAGTATATAGGGCTGACTGGGGGGAAGACCATGTAGAGTTACAGTATATAGGGCTGACTGGGGGGAAGACCATGTAGAGTTACAGTATATAGGGCTGACTGTGGGGAAACCATGTAGAGTTACAGTATATAGGGCTGACTGGGGGAAGACCTGTAGAGTTACAGTATATAGGGCTGACTGGGGGGAAGACCATGTAGAGTTACAGTATATAGGGCTGACTGGGGGGAAGACCATGTAGAGTTACAGTATATAGGGCTGACTGGGGGGAAGACCATGTAGAGTTACAGTATATAGGGCTGACTGGGAGGGAAGACCATGTAGAGTTACAGTATATAGGGCAGACTGGGGGGAAGACCATGTAGAGTTACAGTATATAGGGCTGACTGGGAGGGAAGACCATGTAGAGTTACAGTATATAGGGCTGACTGGGGGGAAGACCATGTAGAGTTACAGTATATAGGGCTGACTGGGGGGAAGACCATGTAGAGTTACAGTATATAGGGCTGACTGGGGGGAAGACCATGTAGAGTTACAGTATATAGGGCTGACTGGGAGGGGAAGACCATGTAGAGTTACAGTATATAGGGCTGACTGGGGGGAAGACCATGTAGAGTTACAGTATATAGGGCTGACTATGGGGAAGACCATGTAGAGTTACAGTATATAGGGCTGACTGTGGGGAAGACCATGTAGAGTTACAGTATATAGGGCTGACTGGGAGGGAAGACCATGTAGAGTTACAGTATATAGGGCTGACTGGGGGGGAAGACCATGTAGAGTTACAGTATATAGGGCTGACTGGGGGGAAGACCATGTAGAGTTACAGTATATAGGGCTGACTGGGGGGGAAGACCATGTAGAGTTACAGTATATAGGGCTGACTGGGGGGAAAGACCATGTAGAGTTACAGTATATAGGGCTGACTGTGGGGAAGACCATGTAGAGTTACAGTATATAGGGCTGACTGGGAGGGAAGACCATGTAGAGTTACAGTATATAGGGCTGACTGGGGGGGAAGACCATGTAGAGTTACAGTATATAGGGCTGACTGGGGGGAAGACCATGTAGAGTTACAGTATATAGGGCTGACTGGGGGGAAGACCATGTAGAGTTACAGTATATAGGGCTGACTGGGGGGGAAGACCATGTAGAGTTACAGTATATAGGGCTGACTGTGGGGGAAAGACCATGTAGAGTTACAGTATATAGGGCTGACTGGGGGGAAGACCCTGTAGAGTTACAGTATATAGGGCTGACTGGGGGGAAGACCATGTAGAGTTACAGTATATAGGGCTGACTGGGGGGGAAGACCATGTAGAGTTACAGTATATAGGGCTGACTGGGGGGGAAGACCATGTAGAGTTACAGTATATAGGGCTGACTGGGAGGGAAGACCATGTAGAGTTACAGTATATAGGGCAGACTGGGGGAAGACCATGTAGAGTTACAGTATATAGGGCTGACTGGGAGGGAAGACCATGTAGAGTTACAGTATATAGGGCTGACTGGGGGGGAAGACCATGTAGAGTTACAGTATATAGGGCTGACTGGGGGGAAGACCATGTAGAGTTACAGTATATAGGGCTGACTGGGGGAAGACCATGTAGAGTTACAGTATATAGGGCTGACTGTGGGGAAGACCATGTAGAGTTACAGTATATAGGGCTGACTATGGGGAAGACCATGTAGAGTTACGAGTATATAGGGCTGACTGGGGGGAAGACCATGTAGAGTTAGAGTATATAGGGCTGACTGGGGGGGAAGACCATGTAGAGTTACAGTATATAGGGCTGACTGGGGGGAAGACCATGTAGAGTTACAGTATATAGGGCTGACTGGGAGGGAAGACCATGTAGAGTTACAGTATATAGGGCTGACTGTGGGGAAGACCATGTAGAGTTACAGTATATAGGGCTGACTGGGGGGAGACCATGTAGAGTTACAGTATATAGGGCTGACTGGGGGGAGACCATGTAGAGTTACATTATATAGGGCTGACTGTGGGGGAAGACCATGTAGAGTTACAGTATATAGGGCTGACTGTGGGGAAGACCATGTAGAGTTACAGTATATAGGGGCTGACTGTGGGGAAGACCATGTAGAGATACTGTAACTCCACATGGTCTTCCCCCCAGTCAGCCCTATATACTGTAACTCTACATGGTCTTCCCCCCCAGTCAGCCCTATATACTGTAACTCTACATGGTCTTCCCCCCCAGTCAGCCCTATATACTGTAACTCTACATGGTCTTCCCCCCAGTCTGCCCTATATACTGTAACTCTACATGGTCTTCCCTCCAAGTCAGCCCTATATACTGTAACTCTACATGGTCTTCTTATAGTCGGAGCATTATCACAGCAAACCACACTCTATAGTAGGGAGCATTATCACAACAGACCACACTCTATAGTAGGATCATTATCACAACAAACCACTCTATAGTAGGGAGCATTATCACAACAAACCACACTCTATAGTAGGGAGCATTATCACAACAAACCACACTCTATAGTAGGATCATTATCACAACAAACCACACTCTATAGTAGGAGCATTATCACAACAAACCACACTCTATAGTAGGGAGCATTATCACAACAAACCACACTCTATAGTAGGGAGCATTATCACAACAAACCACACTCTATAGTAGGATCATTATCACAACAATACACTCTATAGTAGGGAGCATTATCACGACAAACCACACTCTATAGTAGGAGCATTATCACAACAAACCACACTCTATAGTAGGAGCATTATCACAACAAACCACTCTATAGTAGGGAGCATTATCACAACAAACCACACTCTATAGTAGGAGCATTATCACAACAAACCACACTATAGTAGGAGCATTATCACAACAAACCACACTCTAAAGTAGGAGCATTATCACAACAAACCACACTCTATAGTAGGATCATTATCACAACAAACCACACGCTATAGTAGGGAGCATTATCACAACAAACCACACTCTATAGTAGGAGCATTATCACAACAAACCACACTCTATAGTAGGAGCATTATCACAGCAAACCACACTCTATAGTAGGGAGCATTATCACAACAAACCACACTCTATAGTAGGGAGCATTATCACAACAAACCACACTCTATAGTAGGAGCATTATCACAACAAACCACTCTATAGTAGGAGCATTATCACAACAAACCACACTCTATAGTAGGAGCATTATCACAGCAAACCACTCTATAGTAGGAGCATTATCACAACAAACCACACTCTATAGTAGGAGCATTATCACAACAAACCACTCTATAGTAGGGAGCATTATCACAACAAACCACACTCTATAGTAGGGAGCATTATCACAACAAACCACACTATAGTAGGGAGCATTATCACAACAAACCACTCTATAGTAGGGAGCATTATCACAACAAACCACACTCCATAGTAGGATCATTATCACAACAATACACTCTATAGTAGGGAGCATTATCACAACAAACCACACTCTATAGTAGGATCATTATCACAACAAACCACACTCTATAGTAGGGAGCATTATCACAACAAACCACACTCTATAGTAGGAGCATTATCACAACAAACCACTCTATAGTAGGAGCATTATCACAACAAACCACACTCTATAGTTTTAGCATTATCACAACAAACCACTCTATAGTAGGGAGCATTATCACAACAAACCACACTCTATAGTAGGGAGCATTATCACAACAAACCACACTATAGTAGGGAGCATTATCACAGCAAACCACACTCTATAGTAGGAGCATTATCACAACAGACCACACTCTATAGTAGGATCATTATCACAACAAACCACTCTATAGTAGGGAGCATTATCACAACAAACCACACTCTATAGTAGGAGCATTATCACAACAAACCACACTCTAAAGTAGGAGCATTATCACAACAAACCACACTCTATAGTTGGGAGCATTATCACAACAAACCACACTCTATAGTAGGAGCATTATCACAACAAACCACACTCTATAGTAGGAGCATTATCACAACAAACCACACTATAGTAGGAGCATTATCACAACAAACCACACTCTATAGTAGGGAGCATTATCACAACAAACCACACTCTATAGTAGGGAGCATTATCACAACAAACCACTCTATAGTAGGAGCATTATCACAACAAACCACACTCTATAGTAGGATCATTATCACAACAAACCACACCATGGTGGGAGGGAAGACCATGTAGAGTTACAGTATATAGGGCTGACTGGGGGGAAGACCATGTAGAGTTACAGTATATAGGGCTGACTGGGAGGGAAGACCATGTAGAGTTACAGTATATAGGGCTGACTGGGGGGGAAGACCATGTAGAGTTACAGTATATAGGGCTGACTGGGGGGAAGACCGTGTAGAGTTACAGTATATAGGGCTGACTGGGGGGAAGACCATGTAGAGTTACAGTATATAGGGCTGACTGGGGGGGAAGACCATGTAGAGTTACAGTATATAGGGCTGACTGGGAGGGAAGACCATGTAGAGTTACAGTATGTAGGGCTGACTGGGAGGGAAGACCATGTAGAGTTACAGTATATAGGGCTGACTGGGAGGGAAGACCATGTAGAGTTACAGTATATAGGGCTGACTGTGGGGAAGACCATGTAGAGTTACAGTATATAGGGCTGACTGGGAGGGAAGACCATGTAGAGTTACAGTATATAGGGCTGACTGGGAGGGAGACCATGTAGAGTTACAGTATATAGGGCTGACTGGGGGGAAGACCATGTAGAGTTACAGTATATAGGGCTGACTGGGGAGGAAGACCATGTAGAGTTACAGTATATAGGGCTGACTGGGGGGGAAGACCATGTAGAGTTACAGTATATAGGGCTGACTGGGGGGGAAGACCATGTAGAGTTACAGTATATAGGGCTGACTGGGGGGAAGACCATGTAGAGTTACAGTATATAGGGCTGACTGGGAGGAAAGACCATGTAGAGTTACAGTAAATAGGGCTGACTGGGAGGGAAGACCATGTAGAGTTACAGTATATAGGGCTGACTGGGGGGGAAGACCATGTAGAGTTACAGTATATAGGGCTGACTGGGGGGAAGACTGTGTAGAGTTACAGTATATAGGGCTGACTGGGGGGAAAACCATGTAGAGTTACAGTATATAGGGCTGACTGGGGGGGAAGACCATGTAGAGTTACAGTATATAGGGCTGACTGGGAGGGAAGACCATGTAGAGTTACAGTATGTAGGGCTGACTGGGAGGGAAGACCATGTAGAGTTACAGTATATAGGGCTGACTGTGGGGAAGACCATGTAGAGTTACAGTATATAGGGCTGACTGGGAGGGAAGACCATGTAGAGTTACAGTATATAGGGCTGACTGGGGGGGAAGACCATGTAGAGTTACAGTATATAGGGCTGACTGGGGGGAAGACCATGTAGAGTTACAGTATATAGGGCTGACTGGGGGGGGAAGACCATGTAGAGTTACAGTATATAGGGCTGACTGGGGGGAAGACCATGTAGAGTTACAGTATATAGGGCTGACTGTGGGGAAGACCATGTAGAGTTACAGTATATAGGGCTGACTGGGAGGGAAGACCATGTAGAGTTACAGTATATAGGGCTGACTGGGGGGAAGACCATGTAAAGTTACAGTATATAGGGCTGACTGGGGGGGAAGACCATGTAGAGTTACAGTATATAGGGCTGACTGGGGGGAAGACCATGTAGAGTTACAGTATATAGGGCTGACTGGGGGGAAGACCATGTAGAGTTACAGTATATAGGGCTGACTGTGGGGAAAACCATGTAGAGTTACAGTATATAGGGCTGACTGGGGGGAAGACCCTGTAGAGTTACAGTATATAGGGCTGACTGGGGGGAAGACCGTGTAGAGTTAAAGTATATAGGGCTGACTGGGAGGGAAGACCGTGTAGAGTTACAGTATATAGGGCTGACTGGGGGGAAGACCATGTAGAGTTACAGTATATAGGGCTGACTGGGAGGGAAGACCATGTAGAGTTACAGTATATAGGGCTGACTGGGAGGGAAGACCATGTAGAGTTACAGTATATAGGGCTGACTGGGGGGGAAGACCATGTAGAGTTACAGTATATAGGGCTGACTGGGGGGAAGACTGTGTAGAGTTACAGTATATAGGGCTGACTGGGGGGAAGACCATGTAGAGTTACAGTATATAGGGCTGACTGGGGGGGAAGACCATGTAGAGTTACAGTATATAGGGCTGACTGGGAGGGAAGACCATGTAGAGTTACAGTATGTTGGGCTGACTGGGAGGGAAGACCATGTAGAGTTACAGTATATAGGGCTGACTATGGGGAAGACCATGTAGAGTTACAGTATATAGGGCTGACTGTGGGGAAGACCATGTAGAGTTACAGTATATAGGGCTGACTGGGAGGGAAGACCATGTAGAGTTACAGTATATAGGGCTGACTGGGGGGGGAAGACCATGTAGAGTTACAGTATTGTGTGCACGTACGCGGAAGTGATGGCGCCTGTGTTTGTGGCCGCTCGTCTCCCGCTGTCTGTTCTGGTTGTGTTTGTGCTTGTTTTATCAGTTGTCACGGAAAATGTCAACTCTCTACTGGCTTATGATCGCCAAGCCCTGCTGGATATTCGTCTTGCTAGCGAAAATTTGACTCCGTTTTCGAGACAGAAAACGTTTCCTCTGCCAACGCTGCTCGCGAGTATACCTGCTCACTTGTGCGCTCCTCTCCCCCGTCGGAGACGGCACAAGACCCGCTCCCGTGGTAAACGCAGCGGCCAACTAGTGAGGCTGAAAGCCGCCCTGGTGCGTTTCTCTGCATCTACCCTGGTTGGAAATGGATCGACCTGTCTCTACTCTGTCTCCCGTCGCTCTCTCGAGCCTATCGGCACCTGGCTGGTGCCTGTCACTGACACTGAAGTGGACAAGGATTTCCCTACCCGTCGCTGCTCTCCCCACCTCCGCAGACGAGGAGTGAACCGCTGCTGCCTTCGACCCCTCGCCTGGACTCCCGCGGCCGGGACTGAACGAAGCCCTGCCCCGCCTCCAGCAAGGATCGCCCTGGTGAATGCCAGGTCGCTAACAAACAAAACGTTTATCCTGAATGATTTCTTCGTCACACGTCAGCTTGACTTTCTGTCAATCACCGAGACTTGGGAGAGAGCCGGTGAGTCAACCACTTTTTCCGAACTTTTGCCGCCTGGCTGTGCGTATTTCAGCGCTCCACGAACGACTGGCAAGGGAGGTGGAATTGCGACAGTTTTCAAACAAAACTTTGACTGTAAACAGCTGTCACCGCTCTTATTCTCCAGTTTCGAGCTGAACATGTTTGAGCTGGGTCGCTCTCCTCCTGTACTGTACGCTGTAATATACAGACCGCCAAAGTACAACAAGCACTTCATCCCTGATTTCTCAGACTTTCTGGCTGAAATAATGCCGAAGTATAATCATGTTTTAATTCTTGGTGATGTAAATATACACGTATGCTGTCCCTCTAAGCCAATGGCTAGTGAATTCTTAAGTCTCATAAGTTCCTTTGATCTTGTGCAGTCTGTGTCTGGTCCCACACAAGAGCATGGGCACACTTTGGACTTGGTCCTCTCATATGGTTTACCAGTTTCCAATGTTGAAATATGTGGTGCTTTCTTCTCCGACCATATGCCTGTTTTGTTTGATATGTCACTCCCATGTCACACTGTTAAACAAGCTGCACCAGCTATTAGATGCCGTATACTAAACTCTTCCACTGCCGCCCGTTTCTCGTCTGCCTTCACCAGTGCAACAGTAGGCCAACAAAGCCCAGCCAGCCCTGTGTGTATGACCACAGATGAGCTAACCACTCGCTTTGATTGCATCTGTCTTAAAGCCCTTGATACTGTTGCTCCTTTTAAAACTAGGTGCCCTAAACCTAAAACTGAGCCCTGGTTGAATGACAGCACACGGAAGGTCCGAAAAGAATGCAGGCGAGCTGAACGTCAGTGGAAAAAGGATAGGCTAACGGTGTCATTTGACATTTTGCGTGATAGCTGGCGAAAATACCAGCAAAGTGTCAAAACTGAAAAGATTAAATATTTTTCAGATATCATTGTAACTAACTGTCACAAACCTCAGGTTTTATTTAAAACTATAAATGATATACTTGACGTCCCCCAGCCTATCTGTCTTGATGCTTCCCCTGAAAAATGTGAGCTCTTTTTACAGTTCTTTATTGACAAAGTGGCCAACATCAGGGCTAGCATCCCTACTCCGACACATGACCCTTCTATTGCTGTCACCTGCCCCACCACTTTCAGCCATTTTGAGCCTGTATCCCTTTTTCAGCTACAGGAAATAATTTCCCAAATAAAACCAACTGGCTCCCCTTTAGACGTCCTTCCCCCTCGTCTGGCTAAAGAAAGCAGTGAGGCTACCGGGCCAGATCTCCTTTTGATCATAAACCAGTGCCTGGCAGGTGATGTACCAGCAATTTTTAAACATGCTGTGGTACAGCCGCTGCTTAAAAAGCACAACCTTGATCCTTCTGTCCTATCCAACTTTCGGCCTATTTCCAAGCTCCCATTTAATTCCAAAGTTTTGGAAAAATGTGCCCTGGCCCAACTGATGCCCCATTTGAACACACATGGCATTCTGGAAGTGTTCCAGTCCGGGTACAAAGCTCTCCACAGCACCGAGACTGCACTGTTAAGAATATTTAATGAC
Organism: Protomyctophum bolini; assembly: GCF_963924005.1. NCBI lineage: Eukaryota > Metazoa > Chordata > Actinopteri > Myctophiformes > Myctophidae > Protomyctophum > Protomyctophum bolini. The sequence goes on from NW_027665857.1 coordinate 15,840, forward strand.
ATATTTTTGGCTACAGACTCTGGTGACTCTCTCATTCTGGTGCTCTTGGATCTTACCGCGGCATTTGACACTGTAGATTACAGTATCTTGCTCTCTCGCTTGGAGCACTGGGTTGGCATTAAAGGGCCAGCACTAGAGTTTTTTAGTTCTTACTTGTCAGGGAGAAGTTTCCGTGTCACCCTAGGGGATGCCACATCCACCACAGCATCCCTCCATTGTGGAGTGCCACAGGGCTCTATTCTTGGACCAATTCTGTTTATGTTGTATCTGCTCCCCCTAGGATCTATTTTTCGAAAACACGGTGTTTCTTTCCATTGTTACGCTGATGACAGCCAAATTTATTTGCCTCTAAAGCGTAACAATCCTGACTCTTTAAAACCACTCCTTGCTTGCCTCGAGGATGTAAAAGCATGGCTGGCTTTAAACTTCCTAAACTTCAATGACAGCAAAACTGAAGTTATGGTGTTTGGGCCTACACAAGCACATGTGTCCCCTCCTGGTGTTTTAGGCCCCCTTGAGCCCTTCTTGAAGCCTACTGCCACCAATCTAGGTTTCAAAATCGACTCTGACCTAAAGATGGACAAACAGATAAATGAAGTAGTAAGAAAGAGCTTCTTCCAGCTTAGGAGGCTATCTAAGGTTAAGTCTTGTCTATCCCGCTCTGTGTTTGAAACTGTAATTCATGCTTTCATGACATCCCTCCTTGACTACTGTAATGCCCTGTATATTGGAGTAAACCAGGTTTCTATCTCTCGATTACAGCTAGTCCAGAACGCAGCTGCTAGGTTACTTACAGGCACACGTAAGCGAGACCACATCAGCCCTGTACTAGCCTCCCTCCACTGGCTTCCTGTGCGATACAGGATTGACTTTAAAGTATTGCTCTTTGTCTTTAAGTGTCTAAATGGTTTGGCACCCAGTTATTTATCTGAGCTGCTGAAACCCTATGCTCCGACACGGACGCTCAGGTCCTCTGACCAGCTTCTCCTGGTGGTGCCTAAAACCAGGCTGAAGCTCAGAGGTTACCGAGCCTTTGCAGTGGCAGCTCCCAAGCTCTGGAATGAGCTGCCTCTGCACACAAGACAAGCCCCCACCCTCCAGGTGTTTAAGTCACGCCTCAAGACTTACCTTTATTCCTTGGCTTTTCCAAGCACAGTATGAGATGTTTCGATGTTTAATGTGACACTGTGCATGTTGTTCGTGGTTGTTTTTGTGGTTTTTAAATGAAGTTGTGTTTTTTAATGTTTTACTGTAAAGCACTTTGGTACAACGTTGTTGTTTTAAAATGTGCTATATAAATAAAGATGGTATGGTATGGTATGGTATATAGGGCTGACTGGGGGGAAGACCATGTAGAGTTACAGTATATAGGGCTGACTGGGGGGGGAAGACCATGTAGAGTTACAGTATATAGGGCTGACTGGGGGGGGAAGACCATGTAGAGTTACAGTATATAGGGCTGACTGGGGGGAAGACCATGTAGAGTTACAGTATATAGGGCTGACTGTGGGGAAGACCATGTAGAGTTACAGTATATAGGGCTGACTGGGGGGGAAGACCATGTAGAGTTACAGTATATAGGGCTGACTGGGGGGGAAGACCATGTAGAGTTACAGTATATAGGGCTGACTGGGGGGGAAGACCATGTAGAGTTACAGTATATAGGGCTGACTGGGGGGAAGACCATGTAGAGTTACAGTATATAGGGCTGACTGGGGGGAAGACCATGTAGAGTTACAGTATATAGGGCTGACTGTGGGGAAAACCATGTAGAGTTACAGTATATAGGGCTGACTGGGGGGAAGACCATGTAGAGTTACAGTATATAGGGCTGACTGGGGGGAAGACCATGTAGAGTTACAGTATATAGGGCTGACTGGGAGGGAAGACCATGTAGAGTTACAGTATATAGGGCTGACTGGGAGGGAAGACCATGTAGAGTTACAGTATATAGGGCAGACTGGGGGGAAAGACCATGTAGAGTTACAGTATATAGGGCTGACTGGGAGGGAAGACCATGTAGAGTTACAGTATATAGGGCTGACTGGGGGGGAAGACCATGTAGAGTTACAGTATATAGGGCTGACTGGGAGGGAAGACCATGTAGAGTTACAGTATATAGGGCTGACTGGGAGGGAAGACCATGTAGAGTTACAGTATATAGGGCTGACTGGGAGGGAAGACCATGTAGAGTTACAGTATATAGGGCTGACTGGGGGGGAAGACCATGTAGAGTTACAGTATATAGGGCTGACTGGGGGGGAAGACCATGTAGAGTTACAGTATATAGGGCTGACTGGGAGGGAAGACCATGTAGAGTTACAGTATATAGGGCTGACTGGGGGGGAAGACCATGTAGAGTTACAGTATATAGGGCTGACTGGGGGGGGAAGACCATGTAGAGTTACAGTATATAGGGCTGACTGGGGGGGAAGACCGTGTAGAGTTACAGTATATAGGGCTGACTGGGAGGGAAGACCGTGTAGAGTTACAGTATATAGGGCTGACTGGGAGGGGGGAAGACCATGTAGAGTTACAGTATATAGGGCTGACTGGGAGGGGGGAAGACCATGTAGAGTTACAGTATATAGGGCTGACTGGGGGGGAAGACCATGTAGAGTTACAGTATATAGGGCTGACTGGGGGGAAGACCATGCAGAGTTACAGTATATAGGGCTGACTGGGGGGAAGACCATGCAGAGTTACAGTATATAGGGCTGACTGGGGGGAAGACCATGTAGAGTTACAGTATATAGGGCTGACTGGGGGGAAGACCATGTAGAGTTACAGTATATAGGGCTGACTGGGGGGAAGACCATGTAGAGTTACAGTATATAGGGCTGACTGGGGGGAAGACCATGTAGAGTTACAGTATATAGGGCTGACTGGGGGGAAGACCATGTAGAGTTACAGTATATAGGGCTGACTGTGGGGAAGACCATGTAGAGTTACAGTATATAGGGCTGACTGTGGGGAAGACCATGTAGAGTTACAGTATATAGGGCTGACTGGGGGGGAAGACCATGTAGAGTTACAGTATATAGGGCTGACTGGGGGGGAAGACCATGTAGAGTTACAGTATATAGGGCTGACTGGGGGGAAGACCATGTAGAGTTACAGTATATAGGGCTGACTGGGGGGAAGACCATGTAGAGTTACAGTATATAGGGCTGACTGGGGGGAAGACCGTGTAGAGTTACAGTATATAGGGCTGACTGGGGGGAAGACCGTGTAGAGTTACAGTATATAGGGCTGACTGGGGGGAAGACCATGTAGAGTTACAGTATATAGGGCTGACTGGGGGGAAGACCATGTAGAGTTACAGTATATAGGGCTGACTGGGAGGGAAGACCATGTAGAGTTACAGTATATAGGGCTGACTGTGGGGAAGACCATGTAGAGTTACAGTATATAGGGCTGACTGGGGGGAAGACCATGTAGAGTTACAGTATATAGGGCTGACTGGGGGGAAGACCATGTAGAGTTACAGTATATAGGGCTGACTGGGGGGGAAGACCATGTAGAGTTACAGTATATAGGGCTGACTGGGGGGGAAGACCATGTAGAGTTACAGTATATAGGGCTGACTGGGGGGAAGACCATGTAGAGTTACAGTATATAGGGCTGACTGGGGGGAAGACCATGTAGAGTTACAGTATATAGGGCTGACTGGGGGGAAGACCGTGTAGAGTTACAGTATATAGGGCTGACTGGGGGGAAGACCGTGTAGAGTTACAGTATATAGGGCTGACTGGGGGGAAGACCATGTAGAGTTACAGTATATAGGGCTGACTGGGGGGAAGACCATGTAGAGTTATAGTATATAGGGCTGACTGGGAGGGAAGACCATGTAGAGTTACAGTATATAGGGCTGACTGTGGGGAAGACCATGTAGAGTTACAGTATATAGGGCTGACTGGGAGGGAAGACCATGTAGAGTTACAGTATATAGGGCTGACTGGGGGGAAGACCATGTAGAGTTACAGTATATAGGGCTGACTGGGGGGAAGACCATGTAGAGTTACAGTATATAGGGCTGACTGGGGGGGGAAGACCATGTAGAGTTACAGTATATAGGGCTGACTGGGGGGAAGACCATGTAGAGTTACAGTATATAGGGCTGACTGGGGGGGGAAGACCATGTAGAGTTACAGTATATAGGGCTGACTGGGGGGAAGACCATGTAGAGTTACAGTATATAGGGCTGACTGGGGGGAAGACCATGTAGAGTTACAGTATATAGGGCTGACTGGGGGGGGAAGACCATGTAGAGTTACAGTATATAGGGCTGACTGGGGGGGGAAGACCATGTAGAGTTACAGTATATAGGGCTGACTGGGGGGAAGACCATGTAGAGTTACAGTATATAGGGCTGACTGTGGGGAAGACCATGTAGAGTTACAGTATATAGGGCTGACTGGGAGGGAAGACCATGTAGAGTTACAGTATATAGGGCTGACTGGGGGGAAGACCATGTAGAGTTACAGTATATAGGGCTGACTGGGGGGAAGACCGTGTAGAGTTACAGTATATAAGGCTGACTGGGGGGAAGACCATGTAGAGTTACAGTATATAGGGCTGACTGGGGGGAAGACCATGTAGAGTTACAGTATATAGGGCTGACTGGGAGGGAAGACCATGTAGAGTTACAGTATATAGGGCTGACTGTGGGGAAGACCATGTAGAGTTACAGTATATAGGGCTGACTGGGGGGAAGACCTTGTAGAGTTACAGTATATAGGGCTGACTGGGAGGGAAGACCATGTAGAGTTACAGTATATAGGGCTGACTGGGGGGGAAGACCATGTAGAGTTACAGTATATAGGGCTGACTGGGGGGAAGACCATGTAGAGTTACAGTATATAGGGCTGACTGGGAGGGAAGACCATGTAGAGTTACAGTATATAGGGCTGACTGGGGGGGAAGACCATGTAGAGTTACAGTATATAGGGCTGACTGGGGGGAAGACTGTGTAGAGTTACAGTATATAGGGCTGACTGGGGGGAAGACCATGTAGAGTTACAGTATATAGGGCTGACTGGGAGGGAAGACCATGTAGAGTTACAGTATATAGGGCTGACTGGGAGGGAAGACCATGTAGAGTTACAGTATATAGGGCTGACTATGGGGAAGACCATGTAGAGTTACAGTATATAGGGCTGACTGTGGGGAAGACCATGTAGAGTTACAGTATATAGGGCTGACTGGGAGGGAAGACCATGTAGAGTTACAGTATGTAGGGCTGACTGGGAGGGAAGACCATGTAGAGTTACAGTATATAGGGCTGACTGTGGGGAAGACCATGTAGAGTTACAGTATATAGGGCTGACTGGGGGGGGAAGACCATGTAGATTTACAGTATATAGGGCTGACTGGGGGGAAGACCATGTAGAGTTACAGTATATAGGGCTGACTGTGGGGAAGACCATGTAGAGTTACAGTATATAGGGCTGACTGGGAGGGAAGACCATGTAGAGTTACAGTATATAGGGCTGACTGGGGGGGAAGACCATGTAGAGTTACAGTATATAGGGCTGACTGGGGGGGAAGACCATGTAGAGTTACAGTATATAGGGCTGACTGGGGGGAAGACCATGTAGAGTTACAGTATATAGGGCTGACTGGGGGGAAGACCATGTAGAGTTACAGTATATAGGGCTGACTGTGGGGAAAACCATGTAGAGTTACAGTATATAGGGCTGACTGGGGGGAAGACCCTGTAGAGTTACAGTATATAGGGCTGACTGGGGGGAAGACCATGTAGAGTTACAGTATATAGGGCTGACTGGGAGGGAAGACCGTGTAGAGTTACAGTATATAGGGCTGACTGGGGGGAAGACCATGTAGAGTTACAGTATATAGGGCTGACTGGGAGGGGGGAAGACCATGTAGAGTTACAGTATATAGGGCTGACTGGGGGGGAAGACCATGTAGAGTTACAGTATATAGGGCTGACTGGGGGGAAGACTGTGTAGAGTTACAGTATATAGGGCTGACTGGGGGGAAGACCATGTAGAGTTACAGTATATAGGGCTGACTGGGGGGAAGACCATGTAGAGTTACAGTATATAGGGCTGACTGGGAGGGAAGACCATGTAGAGTTACAGTATATAGGGCTGACTGTGGGGAAGACCATGTAGAGTTACAGTATATAGGGCTGACTGGGAGGGAAGACCATGTAGAGTTACAGTATATAGGGCTGACTGGGGGGAAGACCATGTAGAGTTACAGTATATAGGGCTGACTGGGGGGAAGACCATGTAGAGTTACAGTATATAGGGCTGACTGGGAGGGAAGACCATGTAGAGTTACAGTATATAGGGCTGACTGGGGGGAAGACCATGTAGAGTTACAGTATATAGGGCTGACTGGGGGGAAGACCATGTAGAGTTACAGTATATAGGGCTGACTGGGGGGAAGACCATGTAGAGTTACAGTATATAGGGCTGACTGGGAGGGAAGACCATGTAGAGTTACAGTATATAGGGCTGACTGTGGGGAAGACCATGTAGAGTTACAGTATATAGGGCTGACTGGGGGGAAGACCATGTAGAGTTACAGTATATAGGGCTGACTGGGAGGGAAGACCATGTAGAGTTACAGTATATAGGGCTGACTGGGGGGGAAGACCATGTAGAGTTACAGTATATAGGGCTGACTGGGGGGAAGACCATGTAGAGTTACAGTATATAGGGCTGACTGGGAGGGAAGACCATGTAGAGTTACAGTATATAGGGCTGACTGGGGGGGAAGACCATGTAGAGTTACAGTATATAGGGCTGACTGGGGGGGAAGACCATGTAGAGTTACAGTATATAGGGCTGACTGGGGGGGAGACCATGTAGAGTTACAGTATATAGGGCTGACTGGGGGGGAGACCATGTAGAGTTACATTATATAGGGCTGACTGTGGGGGAAGACCATGTAGAGTTACAGTATATAGGGCTGACTGTGGGGAAGACCATGTAGAGTTACAGTATATAGGGCTGACTGTGGGGAAGACCATGTAGAGATACTGTAACTCCACATGGTCTTCCCCCAGTCAGCCCTATATACTGTAACTCTACATGGTCTTCCCCCCCAGTCAGCCCTATATACTGTAACTCTACATGGTCTTCCCCCCCAGTCAGCCCTATATACTGTAACTCTACATGGTCTTCCCCCCAGTCTGCCCTATATACTGTAACTCTACATGGTCTTCCCTCCCAGTCAGCCCTATATACTGTAACTCTACATGGTCTTCTTATAGTCGGAGCATTATCACAGCAAACCACACTCTATAGTAGGGAGCATTATCACAACAGACCACACTCTATAGTAGGATCATTATCACAACAAACCACTCTATAGTAGGGAGCATTATCACAACAAACCACACTCTATAGTAGGGAGCATTATCACAACAAACCACACTCTATAGTAGGATCATTATCACAACAAACCACACTCTATAGTAGGAGCATTATCACAACAAACCACACTCTATAGTAGGGAGCATTATCACAACAAACCACACTCTATAGTAGGGAGCATTATCACAACAAACCACACTCTATAGTAGGATCATTATCACAACAATACACTCTATAGTAGGGAGCATTATCACGACAAACCACACTCTATAGTAGGAGCATTATCACAACAAACCACACTCTATAGTAGGAGCATTATCACAACAAACCACTCTATAGTAGGGAGCATTATCACAACAAACCACACTCTATAGTAGGAGCATTATCACAACAAACCACACTCTATAGTAGGAGCATTATCACAACAAACCACACTCTAAAGTAGGAGCATTATCACAACAAACCACACTCTATAGTAGGATCATTATCACAACAAACCACACTCTATAGTAAGGAGCATTATCACAACAAACCACACTCTATAGTAGGAGCATTATCACAACAAACCACACTCTATAGTAGGAGCATTATCACAGCAAACCACACTCTATAGTAGGGAGCATTATCACAACAAACCACACTCTATAGTAGGGAGCATTATCACAACAAACCACACTCTATAGTAGGAGCATTATCACAACAAACCACTCTATAGTAGGAGCATTATCACAACAAACCACACTCTATAGTAGGAGCATTATCACAGCAAACCACTCTATAGTAGGAGCATTATCACAACAAACCACACTCTATAGTAGGAGCATTATCACAACAAACCACTCTATAGTAGGGAGCATTATCACAACAAACCACACTCTATAGTAGGGAGCATTATCACAACAAACCACACTATAGTAGGGAGCATTATCACAACAAACCACTCTATAGTAGGGAGCATTATCACAACAAACCACACTCCATAGTAGGATCATTATCACAACAATACACTCTATAGTAGGGAGCATTATCACAACAAACCACACTCTATAGTAGGATCATTATCACAACAAACCACACTCTATAGTAGGGAGCATTATCACAACAAACCACACTCTATAGTAGGAGCATTATCACAACAAACCACTCTATAGTAGGAGCATTATCACAACAAACCACACTCTATAGTTTTAGCATTATCACAACAAACCACTCTATAGTAGGGAGCATTATCACAACAAACCACACTCTATAGTAGGGAGCATTATCACAACAAACCACACTATAGTAGGGAGCATTATCACAGCAAACCACACTCTATAGTAGGAGCATTATCACAACAGAAAACCACTCTATAGTAGGGAGCATTATCACAACAAACCACACTCTATAGTAGGAGCATTATCACAACAAACCACACTCTAAAGTAGGAGCATTATCACAACAAACCACACTCTATAGTTGGGAGCATTATCACAACAAACCACACTCTATAGTAGGAGCATTATCACAACAAACCACACTCTATAGTAGGAGCATTATCACAACAAACCACACTATAGTAGGAGCATTATCACAACAAACCACACTCTATAGTAGGGAGCATTATCACAACAAACCACACTCTATAGTAGGGAGCATTATCACAACAAACCACTCTATAGTAGGAGCATTATCACAACAAACCACACTCTATAGTAGGATCATTATCACAACAAACCACACCATGGTGGGAGGGAAGACCATGTAGAGTTACAGTATATAGGGCTGACTGGGGGGAAGACCATGTAGAGTTACAGTATATAGGGCTGACTGGGAGGGAAGACCATGTAGAGTTACAGTATATAGGGCTGACTGGGGGGGAAGACCATGTATAGTTACAGTATATAGGGCTGACTGGGGGGAAGACCGTGTAGAGTTACAGTATATAGGGCTGACTGGGGGGAAGACCATGTAGAGTTACAGTATATAGGGCTGACTGGGGGGGAAGACCATGTAGAGTTACAGTATATAGGGCTGACTGGGAGGGAAGACCATGTAGAGTTACAGTATGTAGGGCTGACTGGGAGGGAAGACCATGTAGAGTTACAGTATATAGGGCTGACTGGGAGGGAAGACCATGTAGAGTTACAGTATATAGGGCTGACTGTGGGGAAGACCATGTAGAGTTACAGTATATAGGGCTGACTGGGAGGGAAGACCATGTAGAGTTACAGTATATAGGGCTGACTGGGAGGGAGACCATGTAGAGTTACAGTATATAGGGCTGACTGGGGGGAAGACCATGTAGAGTTACAGTATATAGGGCTGACTGGGGGGGAAGACCATGTAGAGTTACAGTATATAGGGCTGACTGGGGGGGAAGACCATGTAGAGTTACAGTATATAGGGCTGACTGGGGGGGAAGACCATGTAGAGTTACAGTATATAGGGCTGACTGGGGGGGAAGACCATGTAGAGTTACAGTATATAGGGCTGACTGGGAGGGAAGACCATGTAGAGTTACAGTATATAGGGCTGACTGGGAGGGAAGACCGTGTAGAGTTACAGTATATAGGGCTGACTGGGGGGAAGACCATGTAGAGTTACAGTATATAGGGCTGACTGGGAGGGGGGAAGACCATGTAGAGTTACAGTATATAGGGCTGACTGGGGGGGAAGACCATGTAGAGTTACAGTATATAGGGCTGACTGGGAGGGAAGACCATGTAGAGTTACAGTATATAGGGCTGACTGGGGGGAAGACCATGTAGAGTTACAGTATATAGGGCTGACTGGGGGGAAGACCATGTAGAGTTACAGTATATAGGGCTGACTGGGGGGAAGACCATGTAGAGTTACAGTATATAGGGCTGACTGGGGGGAAGACCATGTAGAGTTACAGTATATAGGGCTGACTGGGGGGAAGACCGTGTAGAGTTACAGTATATAGGGCTGACTGGGGGGAAGACCATGTAGAGTTACAGTATATAGGGCTGACTGTGGGGAAGACCATGTAGAGTTACAGTATATAGGGCTGACTGGGAGGGAAGACCATGTAGAGTTACAGTATATAGGGCTGACTGGGGGGAAGACCATGTAGAGTTACAGTATATAGGGCTGACTGGGGGGAAGACCATGTAGAGTTACAGTATATAGGGCTGACTGGGGCGGAAGACCATGTAGAGTTACAGTATATAGGGCTGACTGGGGGGGAAGACCATGTAGAGTTACAGTATATAGGGCTGACTGGGGGGAAGACCATGTAGAGTTACAGTATATAGGGCTGACTGGGGGGAAGACCATGTAGAGTTACAGTATATAGGGCTGACTGGGGGGAAGACCATGTAGAGTTACAGTATATAGGGCTGACTGGGGGGAAGACCATGTAGAGTTACAGTATATAGGGCTGACTGGGAGGGAAGACCATGTAGAGTTACAGTATATAGGGCTGACTGTGGGGAAGACCATGTAGAGTTACAGTATATAGGGCTGACTGGGAGGGAAGACCATGTAGAGTTACAGTATATAGGGCTGACTGGGGGGAAGACCATGTAGAGTTACAGTATATAGGGCTGACTGGGAGGGAAGACCATGTAGAGTTACAGTATATAGGGCTGACTGTGGGGAAGACCATGTAGAGTTACAGTATATAGGGCTGACTGGGGGGGAGACCATGTAGAGTTACAGTATATAGGGCTGACTGGGGGGGAGACCATGTAGAGTTACATTATATAGGGCTGACTGTGGGGGAAGACCATGTAGAGTTACAGTATATAGGGCTGACTGTGGGGAAGACCATGTAGAGTTACAGTATATAGGGCTGACTGTGGGGAAGACCATGTAGAGATACTGTAACTCCACATGGTCTTCCCCCCAGTCAGCCCTATATACTGTAACTCTACATGGTCTTCCCCCCCAGTCAGCCCTATATACTGTAACTCTACATGGTCTTCCCCCCCAGTCAGCCCTATATACTGTAACTCTACATGGTCTTCCCCCCAGTCTGCCCTATATACTGTAACTCTACATGGTCTTCCCTCCCAGTCAGCCCTATATACTGTAACTCTACATGGTCTTCTTATAGTCGGAGCATTATCACAGCAAACCACACTCTATAGTAGGGAGCATTATCACAACAGACCACACTCTATAGTAGGATCATTATCACAACAAACCACTCTATAGTAGGGAGCATTATCACAACAAACCACACTCTATAGTAGGGAGCATTATCACAACAAACCACACTCTATAGTAGGATCATTATCACAACAAACCACACTCTATAGTAGGAGCATTATCACAACAAACCACACTCTATAGTAGGGAGCATTATCACAACAAACCACACTCTATAGTAGGGAGCATTATCACAACAAACCACACTCTATAGTAGGATCATTATCACAACAATACACTCTATAGTAGGGAGCATTATCACGACAAACCACACTCTATAGTAGGAGCATTATCACAACAAACCACACTCTATAGTAGGAGCATTATCACAACAAACCACTCTATAGTAGGGAGCATTATCACAACAAACCACACTCTATAGTAGGAGCATTATCACAACAAACCACACTCTATAGTAGGAGCATTATCACAACAAACCACACTCTAAAGTAGGAGCATTATCACAACAAACCACACTCTATAGTAGGATCATTATCACAACAAACCACACTCTATAGTAGGGAGCATTATCACAACAAACCACACTCTATAGTAGGAGCATTATCACAACAAACCACACTCTATAGTAGGAGCATTATCACAGCAAACCACACTCTATAGTAGGGAGCATTATCACAACAAACCACACTCTATAGTAGGGAGCATTATCACAACAAACCACACTCTATAGTAGGAGCATTATCACAACAAACCACTCTATAGTAGGAGCATTATCACAACAAACCACACTCTATAGTAGGAGCATTATCACAGCAAACCACTCTATAGTAGGAGCATTATCACAACAAACCACTCTATAGTAGGAGCATTATCACAACAAACCACTCTATAGTAGGGAGCATTATCACAACAAACCACACTCTATAGTAGGGAGCATTAACACAACAAACCACACTATAGTAGGGAGCATTATCACAACAAACCACTCTATAGTAGGGAGCATTATCACAACAAACCACACTCCATAGTAGGATCATTATCACAACAATACACTCTATAGTAGGGAGCATTATCACAACAAACCACACTCTATAGTAGGATCATTATCACAACAAACCACACTCTATAGTAGGGAGCATTATCACAACAAACCACACTCTATAGTAGGAGCATTATCACAACAAACCACTCTATAGTAGGAGCATTATCACAACAAACCACACTCTATAGTTTTAGCATTATCACAACAAACCACTCTATAGTAGGGAGCATTATCACAACAAACCACACTCTATAGTAGGGAGCATTATCACAACAAACCACACTATAGTAGGGAGCATTATCACAGCAAACCACACTCTATAGTAGGAGCATTATCACAACAGACCACACTCTATAGTAGGATCATTATCACAACAAACCACTCTATAGTAGGGAGCATTATCACAACAAACCACACTCTATAGTAGGAGCATTATCACAACAAACCACACTCTAAAGTAGGAGCATTATCACAACAAACCACACTCTATAGTTGGGAGCATTATCACAACAAACCACACTCTATAGTAGGAGCATTATCACAACAAACCACACTCTATAGTAGGAGCATTATCACAACAAACCACACTATAGTAGGAGCATTATCACAACAAACCACACTCTATAGTAGGGAGCATTATCACAACAAACCACACTCTATAGTAGGGAGCATTATCACAACAAACCACTCTATAGTAGGAGCATTATCACAACAAACCACACTCTATAGTAGGATCATTATCACAACAAACCACACCATGGTGGGAGGGAAGACCATGTAGAGTTACAGTATATAGGGCTGACTGGGGGGAAGACCATGTAGAGTTACAGTATATAGGGCTGACTGGGAGGGAAGACCATGTAGAGTTACAGTATATAGGGCTGACTGGGGGGGAAGACCATGTAGAGTTACAGTATATAGGGCTGACTGGGGGGAAGACCGTGTAGAGTTACAGTATATAGGGCTGACTGGGGGGAAGACCATGTAGAGTTACAGTATATAGGGCTGACTGGGGGGGAAGACCATGTAGAGTTACAGTATATAGGGCTGACTGGGAGGGAAGACCATGTAGAGTTACAGTATGTAGGGCTGACTGGGAGGGAAGACCATGTAGAGTTACAGTATATAGGGCTGACTGGGAGGGAAGACCATGTAGAGTTACAGTATATAGGGCTGACTGTGGGGAAGACCATGTAGAGTTACAGTATATAGGGCTGACTGGGAGGGAAGACCATGTAGAGTTACAGTATATAGGGCTGACTGGGAGGGAGACCATGTAGAGTTACAGTATATAGGGCTGACTGGGGGGAAGACCATGTAGAGTTACAGTATATAGGGCTGACTGGGGGGGAAGACCATGTAGAGTTACAGTATATAGGGCTGACTGGGGGGGAAGACCATGTAGAGTTACAGTATATAGGGCTGACTGGGGGGAAGACCATTTAGAGTTACAGTATATAGGGCTGACGGGGGGGGAAGACCATGTAGAGTTACAGTATATAGGGCTGACTGGGGGGAAGACCATGTAGAGTTACAGTATATAGGGCTGACTGGGGGGAAGACCATGTAGAGTTACAGTATATAGGGCTGACTGGGGGGAAGACCATGTAGAGTTACAGTATATAGGGCTGACTGGGGGGAAGACCATGTAGAGTTACAGTATATAGGGCTGACTGGGAGGGAAGACCATGTAGAGTTACAGTATATAGGGCTGACTGTGGGGAAGACCATGTAGAGTTACAGTATATAGGGCTGACTGGGAGGGAAGACCATGTAGAGTTACAGTATATAGGGCTGACTGGGGGGAAGACCATGTAGAGTTACAGTATATAGGGCTGACTGGGGGGAAGACCATGTAGAGTTACAGTATATAGGGCTGACTGGGGGGAAGACCATGTAGAGTTACAGTATATAGGGCTGACTGGGGGGAAGACCATGTAGAGTTACAGTATATAGGGCTGACTGTGGGGAAGACCATGTAGAGTTACAGTATATAGGGCTGACTGGGAGGGAAGACCATGTAGAGTTACAGTATATAGGGCTGACTGGGGGGGAAGACCATGTAGAGTTACAGTATATAGGGCTGACTGGGGGGGAAGACCATGTAGAGTTACAGTATATAGGGCTGACTGGGGGGAAGACCATGTAGAGTTACAGTATATAGGGCTGACTGTGGGGAAGACCATGTAGAGTTACAGTATATAGGGCTGACTGGGAGGGAAGACCATGTAGAGTTACAGTATATAGGGCTGACTGGGAGGGAGACCATGTAGAGTTACAGTATATAGGGCTGACTGGGGGGGAAGACCATGTAGAGTTACAGTATATAGGGCTGACTGGGAGGGAAGACCATGTAGAGTTACAGTATATAGGGCTGACTGGGAGGGAAGACCGTGTAGAGTTACAGTATATAGGGCTGACTGGGGGGAAGACCATGTAGAGTTACAGTATATAGGGCTGACTGGGAGGGGGGAAGACCATGTAGAGTTACAGTATATAGGGCTGACTGGGGGGAAGACCATGTAGAGTTACAGTATATAGGGCTGACTGGGGGGGAAGACCATGTAGAGTTACAGTATATAGGGCTGACTGGGGGGGAAGACCATGTAGAGTTACAGTATATAGGGCTGACTGGGGGGAAGACCATGTAGAGTTACAGTATATAGGGCTGACTGGGGGGAAGACCATGTAGAGGTACAGTATATAGGGCTGACTGGGGGGAAGACCGTGTAGAGTTACAGTATATAGGGCTGACTGGGGGGAAGACCATGTAGAGTTACAGTATATAGGGCTGACTGGGGGGAAGACCATGTAGAGTTACAGTATATAGGGCTGACTGGGGGGAAGACCGTGTAGAGTTACAGTATATAGGGCTGACTGGGGGGGAAGACCATGTAGAGTTACAGTATATAGGGCTGACTGGGAGGGAAGACCATGTAGAGTTACAGTATATAGGGCTGACTGGGGGGGAAGACTGTGTAGAGTTACAGTATATAGGGCTGACTGGGGGGAAGACCATGTAGAGTTACAGTATATAGGGCTGACTGGGAGGGAAGACCATGTAGAGTTAAAGTATATAGGGGTGACTGGGAGGGAAGACCATGTAGAGTTACAGTATATAGGGCTGACTGGGGGGGAAGACCATGTAGAGTTACAGTATATAGGGCTGACTGGGAGGGAAGACCATGTAGAGTTACAGTATGTAGGGCTGACTGGGAGGGAAGACCATGTAGAGTTACAGTATATAGGGCTGACTATGGGGAAGACCATGTAGAGTTACAGTATATAGGGCTGACTGTGGGGAAGACCATGTAGAGTTACAGTATATAGGGCTGACTGGGAGGGAAGACCATGTAGAGTTACAGTATATAGGGCTGACTGGGGGGGGAAGACCATGTAGAGTTACAGTATATAGGGCTGACTGGGGGGAAGACCATGTAGAGTTACAGTATATAGGGCTGACTGGGGGGGGAAGACCATGTAGAGTTACAGTATATAGGGCTGACTGGGGGGAAGACCATGTAGAGTTACAGTATATAGGGCTGACTGTGGGGAAGACCATGTAGAGTTACAGTATATAGGGCTGACTGGGAGGGAAGACCATGTAGAGTTACAGTATATAGGGCTGACTGGGGGGGAAGACCATGTAGAGTTACAGTATATAGGGCTGACTGGGGGGGAAGACCATGTAGAGTTACAGTATATAGGGCTGACTGGGGGGAAGACCATGTAGAGTTACAGTATATAGGGCTGACTGGGGGGAAGACCATGTAGAGTTACAGTATATAGGGCTGACTGTGGGGAAAACCATGTAGAGTTACAGTATATAGGGCTGACTGGGGGGAAGACCCTGTAGAGTTACAGTATATAGGGCTGACTGGGGGGAAGACCATGTAGAGTTACAGTATATAGGGCTGACTGGGGGGAAGACCATGTAGAGTTACAGTATATAGGGCTGACTGGGGGGAAGACCATGTAGAGTTACAGTATATAGGGCTGACTGGGAGGGAAGACCATGTAGAGTTACAGTATATAGGGCAGACTGGGGGGAAAGACCATGTAGAGTTACAGTATATAGGGCTGACTGGGAGGGAAGACCATGTAGAGTTACAGTATATAGGGCTGACTGGGGGGGAAGACCATGTAGAGTTACAGTATATAGGGCTGACTGGGGGGAAGACCATGTAGAGTTACAGTATATAGGGCTGACTGGGGGGAAGACCATGTAGAGTTACAGTATATAGGGCTGACTGGGAGGGAAGACCATGTAGAGTTACAGTATATAGGGCTGACTGGGAGGGAAGACCATGTAGAGTTACAGTATATAGGGCTGACTGGGGGGGGAAGACCATGTAGAGTTACAGTATATAGGGCTGACTGGGGGGGAAGACCATGTAGAGTTACAGTATATAGGGCTGACTGGGGGGAAGACCATGTAGAGTTACAGTATATAGGGCTGACTGTGGGGAAGACCATGTAGAGTTACAGTATATAGGGCTGACTATGGGGAAGACCATGTAGAGTTACAGTATATAGGGCTGACTGGGGGGAAGACCATGTAGAGTTACAGTATATAGGGCTGACTGGGGGGGAAGACCATGTAGAGTTACAGTATATAGGGCTGACTGGGGGGAAGACCATGTAGAGTTACAGTATATAGGGCTGACTGGGAGGGAAGACCATGTAGAGTTACAGTATATAGGGCTGACTGTGGGGAAGACCATGTAGAGTTACAGTATATAGGGCTGACTGGGGGGGAGACCATGTAGAGTTACAGTATATAGGGCTGACTGGGGGGGAGACCATGTAGAGTTACATTATATAGGGCTGACTGTGGGGGAAGACCATGTAGAGTTACAGTATATAGGGCTGACTGTGGGGAAGACCATGTAGAGTTACAGTATATAGGGCTGACTGTGGGGAAGACCATGTAGAGATACTGTAACTCCACATGGTCTTCCCCCCAGTCAGCCCTATATACTGTAACTCTACATGGTCTTCCCCCCCAGTCAGCCCTATATACTGTAACTCTACATGGTCTTCCCCCCCAGTCAGCCCTATATACTGTAACTCTACATGGTCTTCCCCCCAGTCTGCCCTATATACTGTAACTCTACATGGTCTTCCCTCCCAGTCAGCCCTATATACTGTAACTCTACATGGTCTTCTTATAGACGGAGCATTATCACAGCAAACCACACTCTATAGTAGGGAGCATTATCACAACAGACCACACTCTATAGTAGGATCATTATCACAACAAACCACTCTATAGTAGGGAGCATTATCACAACAAACCACACTCTATAGTAGGGAGCATTATCACAACAAACCACACTCTATAGTAGGATCATTATCACAACAAACCACACTCTATAGTAGGAGCATTATCACAACAAACCACACTCTATAGTAGGGAGCATTATCACAACAAACCACACTCTATAGTAGGGAGCATTATCACAACAAACCACACTCTATAGTAGGATCATTATCACAACAATACACTCTATAGTAGGGAGCATTATCACGACAAACCACACTCTATAGTAGGAGCATTATCACAACAAACCACACTCTATAGTAGGAGCATTATCACAACAAACCACTCTATAGTAGGGAGCATTATCACAACAAACCACACTCTATAGTAGGAGCATTATCACAACAAACCACACTATAGTAGGAGCATTATCACAACAAACCACACTCTAAAGTAGGAGCATTATCACAACAAACCACACTCTATAGTAGGATCATTATCACAACAAACCACACGCTATAGTAGGGAGCATTATCACAACAAACCACACTATATAGTAGGAGCATTATCACAACAAACCACACTCTATAGTAGGAGCATTATCACAGCAAACCACACTCTATAGTAGGGAGCATTATCACAACAAACCACACTCTATAGTAGGGAGCATTATCACAACAAACCACACTCTATAGTAGGAGCATTATCACAACAAACCACTCTATAGTAGGAGCATTATCACAACAAACCACACTCTATAGTAGGAGCATTATCACAGCAAACCACTCTATAGTAGGAGCATTATCACAACAAACCACACTCTATAGTAGGAGCATTATCACAACAAACCACTCTATAGTAGGGAGCATTATCACAACAAACCACACTCTATAGTAGGGAGCATTATCACAACAAACCACACTATAGTAGGGAGCATTATCACAACAAACCACTCTATAGTAGGGAGCATTATCACAACAAACCACACTCCATAGTAGGATCATTATCACAACAATACACTCTATAGTAGGGAGCATTATCACAACAAACCACACTCTATAGTAGGATCATTATCACAACAAACCACACTCTATAGTAGGGAGCATTATCACAGCAAACCACACTCTATAGTAGGAGCATTATCACAACAAACCACTCTATAGTAGGAGCATTATCACAACAAACCACACTCTATAGTTTTAGCATTATCACAACAAACCACTCTATAGTAGGGAGCATTATCACAACAAACCACACTCTATAGTAGGGAGCATTATCACAACAAACCACACTATAGTAGGGAGCATTATCACAGCAAACCACACTCTATAGTAGGAGCATTATCACAACAGACCACACTCTATAGTAGGATCATTATCACAACAAACCACTCTATAGTAGGGAGCATTATCACAACAAACCACACTCTATAGTAGGAGCATTATCACAACAAACCACACTCTAAAGTAGGAGCATTATCACAACAAACCACACTCTATAGTTGGGAGCATTATCACAACAAACCACACTCTATAGTAGGAGCATTATCACAACAAACCACACTCTATAGTAGGAGCATTATCACAACAAACCACACTATAGTAGGAGCATTATCACAACAAACCACACTCTATAGTAGGGAGCATTATCACAACAAACCACACTCTATAGTAGGGAGCATTATCACAACAAACCACTCTATAGTAGGAGCATTATCACAACAAACCACACTCTATAGTAGGATCATTATCACAACAAACCACACCATGGTGGGAGGGAAGACCATGTAGAGTTACAGTATATAGGGCTGACTGGGGGGAAGACCATGTAGAGTTACAGTATATAGGGCTGACTGGGAGGGAAGACCATGTAGAGTTACAGTATATAGGGCTGACTGGGGGGGGAAGACCATGTAGAGTTACAGTATATAGGGCTGACTGGGGGGAAGACCATGTAGAGTTACAGTATATAGGGCTGACTGGGGGGGGAAGACCATGTAGAGTTACAGTATATAGGGCTGACTGGGGGGAAGACCATGTAGAGTTACAGTATATAGGGCTGACTGTGGGGAAGACCATGTAGAGTTACAGTATATAGGGCTGACTGGGAGGGAAGACCATGTAGAGTTACAGTATATAGGGCTGACTGGGGGGGAAGACCATGTAGAGTTACAGTATATAGGGCTGACTGGGGGGGAAGACCATGTAGAGTTACAGTATATAGGGCTGACTGGGGGGAAGACCATGTAGAGTTACAGTATATAGGGCTGACTGGGGGGAAGACCATGTAGAGTTACAGTATATAGGGCTGACTGGGGGGGAAGACCATGTAGAGTTACAGTATATAGGGCTGACTGGGGGGAAGACCATGTAGAGTTACAGTATATAGGGCTGACTGTGGGGAAGACCATGTAGAGTTACAGTATATAGGGCTGACTGGGAGGGAAGACCATGTAGAGTTACAGTATATAGGGCTGACTGGGGGGAAGACCATGTAGAGTTACAGTATATAGGGCTGACTGGGGGGAAGACCGTGTAGAGTTACAGTATATAGGGCTGACTGGGGGGAAGACCATGTAGAGTTACAGTATATAGGGCTGACTGGGGGGAAGACCATGTAGAGTTACAGTATATAGGGCTGACTGGGAGGGAAGACCATGTAGAGTTACAGTATATAGGGCTGACTGGGGGGGAAGACCATGTAGAGTTACAGTATATAGGGCTGACTGGGGGGAAGACTGTGTAGAGTTACAGTATATAGGGCTGACTGGGGGGAAGACCATGTAGAGTTACAGTATATAGGGCTGACTGGGGGGGAAGACCATGTAGAGTTACAGTATATAGGGCTGACTGGGAGGGAAGACCATGTAGAGTTACAGTATGTAGGGCTGACTGGGAGGGAAGACCATGTAGAGTTACAGTATATAGGGCTGACTATGGGGAAGACCATGTAGAGTTACAGTATATAGGGCTGACTGTGGGGAAGACCATGTAGAGTTACAGTATATAGGGCTGACTGGGAGGGAAGACCATGTAGAGTTACAGTATATAGGGCTGACTGGGGGGGGAAGACCATGTAGAGTTACAGTATATAGGGCTGACTGGGGGGAAGACCATGTAGAGTTACAGTATATAGGGCTGACTGGGGGGGGGAGACCATGTAGAGTTACAGTATATAGGGCTGACTGGGGGGAAGACCATGTAGAGTTACAGTATATAGGGCTGACTGTGGGGAAGACCATGTAGAGTTACAGTATATAGGGCTGACTGGGAGGGAAGACCATGTAGAGTTACAGTATATAGGGCTGACTGGGGGGGAAGACCATGTAGAGTTACAGTATATAGGGCTGACTGGGGGGGAAGACCATGTAGAGTTACAGTATATAGGGCTGACTGGGGGGAAGACCATGTAGAGTTACAGTATATAGGGCTGACTGGGGGGAAGACCATGTAGAGTTACAGTATATAGGGCTGACTGTGGGGAAAACCATGTAGAGTTACAGTATATAGGGCTGACTGGGGGGAAGACCCTGTAGAGTTACAGTATATAGGGCTGACTGGGGGGAAGACCATGTAGAGTTACAGTATATAGGGCTGACTGGGGGGAAGACCATGTAGAGTTACAGTATATAGGGCTGACTGGGGGGAAGACCATGTAGAGTTACAGTATATAGGGCTGACTGGGAGGGAAGACCATGTAGAGTTACAGTATATAGGGCAGACTGGGGGGAAAGACCATGTAGAGTTACAGTATATAGGGCTGACTGGGAGGGAAGACCATGTAGAGTTACAGTATATAGGGCTGACTGGGGGGGAAGACCATGTAGAGTTACAGTATATAGGGCTGACTGGGGGGGAAGACCATGTAGAGTTACAGTATATAGGGCTGACTGGGGGGAAGACCATGTAGAGTTACAGTATATAGGGCTGACTGTGGGGAAGACCATGTAGAGTTACAGTATATAGGGCTGACTATGGGGAAGACCATGTAGAGTTACAGTATATAGGGCTGACTGGGAGGGAAGACCATGTAGAGTTACAGTATATAGGGCTGACTGTGGGGAAGACCATGTAGAGTTACAGTATATAGGGCTGACTGGGGGGGAGACCATGTAGAGTTACAGTATATAGGGCTGACTGGGGGGGAGACCATGTAGAGTTACATTATATAGGGCTGACTGTGGGGGAAGACCATGTAGAGTTACAGTATATAGGGCTGACTGTGGGGAAGACCATGTAGAGTTAGAGTATATAGGGCTGACTGTGGGGAAGACCATGTAGAGATACTGTAACTCCACATGGTCTTCCCCCCAGTCAGCCCTATATACTGTAACTCTACATGGTCTTCCCCCTCAGTCAGCCCTATATACTGTAACTCTACATGGTCTTCCCCCCCAGTCAGCCCTATATACTGTAACTCTACATGGTCTTCCCCCCAGTCTGCCCTATATACTGTAACTCTACATGGTCTTCCCTCCCAGTCAGCCCTATATACTGTAACTCTACATGGTCTTCTTATAGTCGGAGCATTATCACAGCAAACCACACTCTATAGTAGGGAGCATTATCACAACAGACCACACTCTATAGTAGGATCATTATCACAACAAACCACTCTATAGTAGGGAGCATTATCACAACAAACCACACTCTATAGTAGGGAGCATTATCACAACAAACCACACTCTATAGTAGGATCATTATCACAACAAACCACACTCTATAGTAGGAGCATTATCACAACAAACCACACTCTATAGTAGGGAGCATTATCACAACAAACCACACTCTATAGTAGGGAGCATTATCACAACAAACCACACTCTATAGTAGGATCATTATCACAACAATACACTCTATAGTAGGGAGCATTATCACGACAAACCACACTCTATAGTAGGAGCATTATCACAACAAACCACACTCTATAGTAGGAGCATTATCACAACAAACCACTCTATAGTAGGGAGCATTATCACAACAAACCACACTCTATAGTAGGAGCATTATCACAACAAACCACACTATAGTAGGAGCATTATCACAACAAACCACACTCTAAAGTAGGAGCATTATCACAACAAACCACACTCTATAGTAGGATCATTATCACAACAAACCACACGCTATAGTAGGGAGCATTATCACAACAAACCACACTCTATAGTAGGAGCATTATCACAACAAACCACACTCTATAGTAGGAGCATTATCACAGCAAACCACACTCTATAGTAGGGAGCATTATCACAACAAACCACACTCTATAGTAGGGAGCATTATCACAACAAACCACACTCTATAGTAGGAGCATTATCACAACAAACCACTCTATAGTAGGAGCATTATCACAACAAACCACACTCTATAGTAGGAGCATTATCACAGCAAACCACTCTATAGTAGGAGCATTATCACAACAAACCACACTCTATAGTAGGAGCATTATCACAACAAACCACTCTATAGTAGGGAGCATTATCACAACAAACCACACTCTATAGTAGGGAGCATTATCACAACAAACCACACTATAGTAGGGAACATTATCACAACAAACCACTCTATAGTAGGGAGCATTATCACAACAAACCACACTCCATAGTAGGATCATTATCACAACAATACACTCTATAGTAGGGAGCATTATCACAACAAACCACACTCTATAGTAGGATCATTATCACAACAAACCACACTCTATAGTAGGGAGCATTATCACAACAAACCACACTCTATAGTAGGAGCATTATCACAACAAACCACTCTATAGTAGGAGCATTATCACAACAAACCACACTCTATAGTTTTAGCATTATCACAACAAACCACTCTATAGTAGGGAGCATTATCACAACAAACCACACTCTATAGTAGGGAGCATTATCACAACAAACCACACTATAGTAGGGAGCATTATCACAGCAAACCACACTCTATAGTAGGAGCATTATCACAACAGACCACACTCTATAGTAGGATCATTATCACAACAAACCACTCTATAGTAGGGAGCATTATCACAACAAACCACACTCTATAGTAGGAGCATTATCACAACAAACCACACTCTAAAGTAGGAGCATTATCACAACAAACCACACTCTATAGTTGGGAGCATTATCACAACAAACCACACTCTATAGTAGGAGCATTATCACAACAAACCACACTCTATAGTAGGAGCATTATCACAACAAACCACACTATAGTAGGAGCATTATCACAACAAACCACACTCTATAGTAGGGAGCATTATCACAACAAACCACACTCTATAGTAGGGAGCATTATCACAACAAACCACTCTATAGTAGGAGCATTATCACAACAAACCACACTCTATAGTAGGATCATTATCACAACAAACCACACCATGGTGGGAGGGAAGACCATGTAGAGTTACAGTATATAGGGCTGACTGGGGGGAAGACCATGTAGAGTTACAGTATATAGGGCTGACTGGGGGGGAAGACCATGTAGAGTTACAGTATATAGGGCTGACTGGGGGGAAGACCATGTAGAGTTACAGTATATAGGGCTGACTGGGGGGGAAGACCATGTAGAGTTACAGTATATAGGGCTGACTGGGGGGGAAGACCATGTAGAGTTACAGTATATAGGGCTGACTGGGGGGAAGACCATGTAGAGTTACAGTATATAGGGCTGACTGGGAGGGAAGACCATGTAGAGTTACAGTATATAGGGCTGACTGGGGGGGAAGACCATGTAGAGTTACAGTATATAGGGCTGACTGGGGGGAAGACCATGTAGAGTTACAGTATATAGGGCTGACTGGGGGGGAAGACCATGTAGAGTTACAGTATATAGGGCTGACTGGGGGGGAAGACCATGTAGAGTTACAGTATATAGGGCTGACTGGGGGGAAGACCATGTAGAGTTACAGTATATAGGGCTGACTGGGAGGGAAGACCATGTAGAGTTACAGTATATAGGGCTGACTGGGGGGGAAGACCATGTAGAGTTACAGTATATAGGGCTGACTGGGGGGAAGACTGTGTAGAGTTACAGTATATAGGGCTGACTGGGGGGAAGACCATGTAGAGTTACAGTATATAGGGCTGACTGGGAGGGAAGACCATGTAGAGTTACAGTATATAGGGCTGACTGGGAGGGAAGACCATGTAGAGTTACAGTATGTAGGGCTGACTGGGAGGGAAGACCATGTAGAGTTACAGTATATAGGGCTGACTATGGGGAAGACCATGTAGAGTTACAGTATATAGGGCTGACTGTGGGGAAGACCATGTAGAGTTACAGTATATAGGGCTGACTGGGAGGGAAGACCATGTAGAGTTACAGTATATAGGGCTGACTGGGGGGGAAGACCATGTAGAGTTACAGTATATAGGGCTGACTGGGGGGAAGACCATGTAGAGTTACAGTATATAGGGCTGACTGGGGGGGAAGACCATGTAGAGTTACAGTATATAGGGCTGACTGGGGGGAAGACCATGTAGAGTTACAGTATATAGGGCTGACTGTGGGGAAGACCATGTAGAGTTACAGTATATAGGGCTGACTGGGAGGGAAGACCATGTAGAGTTACAGTATATAGGGCTGACTGGGGGGAAGACCATGTAGAGTTACAGTATATAGGGCTGACTGGGGGGAAGACCATGTAGAGTTACAGTATATAGGGCTGACTGGGGGGAAGACCATGTAGAGTTACAGTATATAGGGCTGACTGGGGGGAAGACCATGTAGAGTTACAGTATATAGGGCTGACTGTGGGGAAAACCATGTAGAGTTACAGTATATAGGGCTGACTGGGGGGAAGACCCTGTAGAGTTACAGTATATAGGGCTGACTGGGGGGAAGACCATGTAGAGTTACAGTATATAGGGCTGACTGGGAGGGAAGACCGTGTAGAGTTACAGTATATAGGGCTGACTGGGGGGAAGACCATGTAGAGTTACAGTATATAGGGCTGACTGTGGGGAAGACCATGTAGAGTTACAGTATATAGGGCTGACTGGGAGGGAAGACCATGTAGAGTTACAGTATATAGGGCTGACTGGGGGGGAAGACCATGTAGAGTTACAGTATATAGGGCTGACTGGGGGGAAGACCATGTAGAGTTACAGTATATAGGGCTGACTGGGGGGAAGACCATGTAGAGTTACAGTATATAGGGCTGACTGGGGGGAAGACCATGTAGAGTTACAGTATATAGGGCTGACTGGGGGGAAGACCATGTAGAGTTACAGTATATAGGGCTGACTGGGAGGGAAGACCATGTAGAGTTACAGTATATAGGGCTGACTGTGGGGAAGACCATGTAGAGTTACAGTATATAGGGCTGACTGGGAGGGAAGACCATGTAGAGTTACAGTATATAGGGCTGACTGGGGGGAAGACCATGTAGAGTTACAGTATATAGGGCTGACTGGGAGGGAAGACCGTGTAGAGTTACAGTATATAGGGCTGACTGGGGGGAAGACCATGTAGAGTTACAGTATATAGGGCTGACTGGGAGGGGGGAAGACCATGTAGAGTTACAGTATATAGGGCTGACTGTGGGGAAGACCATGTAGAGTTACAGTATATAGGGCTGACTGGGAGGGAAGACCATGTAGAGTTACAGTATATAGGGCTGACTGGGGGGAAGACCATGTAGAGTTACAGTATATAGGGCTGACTGGGGGGAAGACCGTGTAGAGTTACAGTATATAGGGCTGACTGGGGGGAAGACCATGTAGAGTTACAGTATATAGGGCTGACTGGGGGGAAGACCATGTAGAGTTACAGTATATAGGGCTGACTGGGAGGGAAGACCATGTAGAGTTACAGTATATAGGGCTGACTGTGGGGAAGACCATGTAGAGTTACAGTATATAGGGCTGACTGGGGGGAAGACCATGTAGAGTTACAGTATATAGGGCTGACTGGGAGGGAAGACCATGTAGAGTTACAGTATATAGGGCTGACTGGGGGGGAAGACCATGTAGAGTTACAGTATATAGGGCTGACTGGGGGGAAGACCATGTAGAGTTACAGTATATAGGGCTGACTGGGAGGGAAGACCATGTAGAGTTACAGTATATAGGGCTGACTGGGGGGGAAGACCATGTAGAGTTACAGTATATAGGGCTGACTGGGGGGAAGACTGTGTAGAGTTACAGTATATAGGGCTGACTGGGGGGAAGACCATGTAGAGTTACAGTATATAGGGCTGACTGGGAGGGAAGACCATGTAGAGTTACAGTATATAGGGCTGACTGGGAGGGAAGACCATGTAGAGTTACAGTATATAGGGCTGACTGGGGGGGAAGACCATGTAGAGTTACAGTATATAGGGCTGACTGGGGGGAAGACTGTGTAGAGTTACAGTATATAGGGCTGACTGGGGGGAAGACTGTGTAGAGTTACAGTATATAGGGCTGACTGGGAGGGAAGACCATGTAGAGTTACAGTATATAGGGCTGACTGGGAGGGAAGACCATGTAGAGTTACAGTATATAGGGCTGACTATGGGGAAGACCATGTAGAGTTACAGTATATAGGGCTGACTGTGGGGAAGACCATGTAGAGTTACAGTATATAGGGCTGACTGGGAGGGAAGACCATGTAGAGTTACAGTATGTAGGGCTGACTGGGAGGGAAGACCATGTAGAGTTACAGTATATAGGGCTGACTGTGGGGAAGACCATGTATAGTTACAGTATATAGGGCTGACTGGGGGGGGAAGACCATGTAGAGTTACAGTATATAGGGCTGACTGGGGGGAAGACCATGTAGAGTTACAGTATATAGGGCTGACTGGGAGGGAAGACCATGTAGAGTTACAGTATATAGGGCTGACTGGGAGGGAAGACCATGTAGAGTTACAGTATATAGGGCTGACTGGGGGGGAAGACCATGTAGAGTTACAGTATATAGGGCTGACTGGGGGGAAGACCATGTAGAGTTACAGTATATAGGGCTGACTGGGGGGAAGACCATGTAGAGTTACAGTATATAGGGCTGACTGTGGGGAAAACCATGTAGAGTTACAGTATATAGGGCTGACTGGGGGGAAGACCCTGTAGAGTTACAGTATATAGGGCTGACTGGGGGGAAGACCATGTAGAGTTACAGTATATAGGGCTGACTGGGAGGGAAGACCGTGTAGAGTTACAGTATATAGGGCTGACTGGGGGGAAGACCATGTAGAGTTACAGTATATAGGGCTGACTGGGAGGGGGGAAGACCATGTAGAGTTACAGTATATAGGGCTGACTGGGGGGGAAGACCATGTAGAGTTACAGTATATAGGGCTGACTGGGGGGGAAGACCATGTAGAGTTACAGTATATAGGGCTGACTGGGGGGAAGACCATGTAGAGTTACAGTATATAGGGCTGACTGGGGGGAAGACCATGTAGAGTTACAGTATATAGGGCTGACTGGGGGGAAGACCATGTAGAGTTACAGTATATAGGGCTGACTGGGGGGAAGACCGTGTAGAATTACAGTATATAGGGCTGACTGGGGGGAAGACCATGTAGAGTTACAGTATATAGGGCTGACTGGGGGGAAGACCATGTAGAGTTACAGTATATAGGGCTGACTGGGAGGGAAGACCATGTAGAGTTACAGTATATAGGGCTGACTGTGGGGAAGACCATGTAGAGTTACAGTATATAGGGCTGACTGGGAGGGAAGACCATGTAGAGTTACAGTATATAGGGCTGACTGGGGGGAAGACCATGTAGAGTTACAGTATATAGGGCTGACTGGGGGGAAGACATGTAGAGTTACAGTATATAGGGCTGACTGGGAGGGAAGACCATGTAGAGTTACAGTATATAGGGCTGACTGGGGGGAAGACCATGTAGAGTTACAGTATATAGGGCTGACTGGGGGGAAGACCATGTAGAGTTACAGTATATAGGGCTGACTGGGGGGAAGACCATGTAGAGTTACAGTATATAGGGCTGACTGGGAGGGAAGACCATGTAGAGTTACAGTATATAGGGCTGACTGTGGGGAAGACCATGTAGAGTTACAGTATATAGGGCTGACTGGGGGGAAGACCATGTAGAGTTACAGTATATAGGGCTGACTGGGAGGGAAGACCATGTAGAGTTACAGTATATAGGGCTGACTGGGGGGGAAGACCATGTAGAGTTACAGTATATAGGGCTGACTGGGGGGAAGACCATGTAGAGTTACAGTATATAGGGCTGACTGGGAGGGAAGACCATGTAGAGTTACAGTATATAGGGCTGACTGGGGGGGAAGACCATGTAGAGTTACAGTATATAGGGCTGACTGGGGGGGAAGACCATGTAGAGTTACAGTATATAGGGCTGACTGGGGGGAAGACCATGTAGAGTTACAGTATATAGGGCTGACTGGGGGGAAGACCATGTAGAGTTACAGTATATAGGGCTGACTGTGGGGAAAACCATGTAGAGTTACAGTATATAGGGCTGACTGGGGGGAAGACCATGTAGAGTTACAGTATATAGGGCTGACTGGGGGGAAGACCATGTAGAGTTACAGTATATAGGGCTGACTGGGGGGGAAGACCATGTAGAGTTACAGTATATAGGGCTGACTGGGAGGGAAGACCATGTAGAGTTACAGTATATAGGGCTGACTGGGAGGGAAGACCGTGTAGAGTTACAGTATATAGGGCTGACTGGGGGGAAGACCATGTAGAGTTACAGTATATAGGGCTGACTGGGAGGGGGGAAGACCATGTAGAGTTACAGTATATAGGGCTGACTGGGGGGAAGACCATGTAGAGTTACAGTATATAGGGCTGACTGGGGGGAAGACCATGTAGAGTTACAGTATATAGGGCTGACTGGGGGGAAGACCATGTAGAGTTACAGTATATAGGGCTGACTGGGAGGGAAGACCATGTAGAGTTACAGTATATAGGGCTGACTGTGGGGAAGACCATGTAGAGTTACAGTATATAGGGCTGACTGGGGGGAAGACCATGTAGAGTTACAGTATATAGGGCTGACTGTGGGGAAAACCATGTAGAGTTACAGTATATAGGGCTGACTGGGGGGAAGACCATGTAGAGTTACAGTATATAGGGCTGACTGGGGGGGAAGACCATGTAGAGTTACAGTATATAGGGCTGACTGGGGGGGAAGACCATGTAGAGTTACAGTATATAGGGCTGACTGGGAGGGAAGACCATGTAGAGTTACAGTATATAGGGCTGACTGGGAGGGAAGACCGTGTAGAGTTACAGTATATAGGGCTGACTGGGGGGAGGACCATGTAGAGTTACAGTATATAGGGCTGACTGGGAGGGGGGAAGACCATGTAGAGTTACAGTATATAGGGCTGACTGGGGGGAAGACCATGTAGAGTTACAGTATATAGGGCTGACTGGGGGGAAGACCATGTAGAGTTACAGTATATAGGGCTGACTGGGGGGAAGACCATGTAGAGTTACAGTATATAGGGCTGACTGGGAGGGAAGACCATGTAGAGTTACAGTATATAGGGCTGACTGTGGGGAAGACCATGTAGAGTTACAGTATATAGGGCTGACTGGGAGGGGGGAAGACCATGTAGAGTTACAGTATATAGGGCTGACTGGGGGGAAGACCATGTAGAGTTACAGTATATAGGGCTGACTGGGGGGAAGACCATGTAGAGTTACAGTATATAGGGCTGACTGGGGGGAAGACCATGTAGAGTTACAGTATATAGGGCTGACTGGGAGGGAAGACCATGTAGAGTTACAGTATATAGGGCTGACTGTGGGGAAGACCATGTAGAGTTACAGTATATAGGGCTGACTGGGAGGGAAGACCATGTAGAGTTACAGTATATAGGGCTGACTGGGGGGAAGACCATGTAGAGTTACAGTATATAGGGCTGACTGGGAGGGAAGACCGTGTAGAGTTACAGTATATAGGGCTGACTGGGGGGAAGACCATGTAGAGTTACAGTATATAGGGCTGACTGGGAGGGGGGAAGACCATGTAGAGTTACAGTATATAGGGCTGACTGGGGGGGAAGACCATGTAGAGTTACAGTATATAGGGCTGACTGGGGGGAAGACCATGTAGAGATACTGTAACTCCACATGGTCTTCCCCCCAGTCAGCCCTATATACTGTAACTCTACATGGTCTTCCCCCCCAGTCAGCCCTATATACTGTAACTCTACATGGTCTTCCCCCCCAGTCAGCCCTATATACTGTAACTCTACATGGTCTTCCCCCCAGTCTGCCCTATATACTGTAACTCTACATGGTCTTCCCTCCCAGTCAGCCCTATATACTGTAACTCTACATGGTCTTCTTATAGTCGGAGCATTATCACAGCAAACCACACTGTATAGTAGGGAGCATTATCACAACAGACCACACTCTATAGTAGGATCATTATCACAACAAACCACTCTATAGTAGGGAGCATTATCACAACAAACCACACTCTATAGTAGGGAGCATTATCACAAAAAAACCACACTCTATAGTAGGATCATTATCACAACAAACCACACTCTATAGTAGGAGCATTATCACAACAAACCACACTCTATAGTAGGGAGCATTATCACAACAAACCACACTCTATAGTAGGGAGCATTATCACAACAAACCACACTCTATAGTAGGATCATTATCACAACAATACACTCTATAGTAGGGAGCATTATCACGACAAACCACACTCTATAGTAGGAGCATTATCACAACAAACCACACTCTATAGTAGGAGCATTATCACAACAAACCACTCTATAGTAGGGAGCATTATCACAACAAACCACACTCTATAGTAGGAGCATTATCACAACAAACCACACTATAGTAGGAGCATTATCACAACAAACCACACTCTAAAGTAGGAGCATTATCACAACAAACCACACTCTATAGTAGGATCATTATCACAACAAACCACACGCTATAGTAGGGAGCATTATCACAACAAACCACACTCTATAGTAGGAGCATTATCACAACAAACCACACTCTATAGTAGGAGCATTATCACAGCAAACCACACTCTATAGTAGGGAGCATTATCACAACAAACCACACTCTATAGTAGGGAGCATTATCACAACAAACCACACTCTATAGTAGGAGCATTATCACAACAAACCACTCTATAGTAGGAGCATTATCACAACAAACCACACTCTATAGTAGGAGCATTATCACAGCAAACCACTCTATAGTAGGAGCATTATCACAACAAACCACACTCTATAGTAGGAGCATTATCACAACAAACCACACTCTATAGTAGGGAGCATTATCACAACAAACCACACTCTATAGTAGGGAGCATTATCACAACAAACCACACTATAGTAGGGAGCATTATCACAACAAACCACTCTATAGTAGGGAGCATTATCACAACAAACCACACTCCATAGTAGGATCATTATCACAACAATACACTCTATAGTAGGGAGCATTATCACAACAAACCACACTCTATAGTAGGATCATTATCACAACAAACCACACTCTATAGTAGGGAGCATTATCACAACAAACCACACTCTATAGTAGGAGCATTATCACAACAAACCACTCTATAGTAGGAGCATTATCACAACAAACCACACTCTATAGTTTTAGCATTATCACAACAAACCACTCTATAGTAGGGAGCATTATCACAACAAACCACACTCTATAGTAGGGAGCATTATCACAACAAACCACACTATAGTAGGGAGCATTATCACAGCAAACCACACTCTATAGTAGGAGCATTATCACAACAGACCACACTCTATAGTAGGATCATTATCACAACAAACCACTCTATAGTAGGGAGCATTATCACAACAAACCACACTCTATAGAAGGAGCATTATCACAACAAACCACACTCTAAAGTAGGAGCATTATCACAACAAACCACACTCTATAGTTGGGAGCATTATCACAACAAACCACACTCTATAGTAGGAGCATTATCACAACAAACCACACTCTATAGTAGGAGCATTATCACAACAAACCACACTATAGTAGGAGCATTATCACAACAAACCACACTCTATAGTAGGGAGCATTATCACAACAAACCACACTCTATAGTAGGGAGCATTATCACAACAAACCACTCTATAGTAGGAGCATTATCACAACAAACCACACTCTATAGTAAGTTCATTATCACAACAAACCACACCATGGTGGGAGGGAAGACCATGTAGAGTTACAGTATATAGGGCTGACTGGGGGGAAGACCATGTAGAGTTACAGTATATAGGGCTGACTGGGAGGGAAGACCATGTAGAGTTACAGTATATAGGGCTGACTGGGGGGGAAGACCATGTAGAGTTACAGTATATAGGGCTGACTGGGGGGAAGACCGTGTAGAGTTACAGTATATAGGGCTGACTGGGGGGAAGACCATGTAGAGTTACAGTATATAGGGCTGACTGGGGGGGAAGACCATGTAGAGTTACAGTATATAGGGCTGACTGGGAGGGAAGACCATGTAGAGTTACAGTATGTAGGGCTGACTGGGAGGGAAGACCATGTAGAGTTACAGTATATAGGGCTGACTGGGAGGGAAGACCATGTAGAGTTACAGTATATAGGGCTGACTGTGGGGAAGACCATGTAGAGTTACAGTATATAGGGCTGACTGGGAGGGAAGACCATGTAGAGTTACAGTATATAGGGCTGACTGGGAGGGAGACCATGTAGAGTTACAGTATATAGGGCTGACTGGGGGGAAGACCATGTAGAGTTACAGTATATAGGGCTGACTGGGGGGGAAGACCATGTAGAGTTACAGTATATAGGGCTGACTGGGGGGGAAGACCATGTAGAGTTACAGTATATAGGGCTGACTGGGGGGAAGACCATGTAGAGTTACAGTATATAGGGCTGACTGGGAGGGAAGACCATGTAGAGTTACAGTATATAGGGCTGACTGGGGGGGAAGACCATGTAGAGTTACAGTATATAGGGCTGACTGGGGGGAAGACTGTGTAGAGTTACAGTATATAGGGCTGACTGGGGGGAAGACCATGTAGAGTTACAGTATATAGGGCTGACTGGGAGGGAAGACCATGTAGAGTTACAGTATATAGGGCTGACTGGGAGGGAAGACCATGTAGAGTTACAGTATATAGGGCTGACTGGGGGGGAAGACCATGTAGAGTTACAGTATATAGGGCTGACTGGGGGGAAGACTGTGTAGAGTTACAGTATATAGGGCTGACTGGGGGGAAAACCATGTAGAGTTACAGTATATAGGGCTGACTGGGGGGGAAGACCATGTAGAGTTACAGTATATAGGGCTGACTGGGAGGGAAGACCATGTAGAGTTACAGTATGTAGGGCTGACTGGGAGGGAAGACCATGTAGAGTTACAGTATATAGGGCTGACTATGGGGAAGACCATGTAGAGTTACAGTATATAGGGCTGACTGTGGGGAAGACCATGTAGAGTTACAGTATATAGGGCTGACTGGGAGGGAAGACCATGTAGAGTTACAGTATATAGGGCTGACTGGGGGGGAAGACCATGTAGAGTTACAGTATATAGGGCTGACTGGGGGGAAGACCATGTAGAGTTACAGTATATAGGGCTGACTGGGGGGGAAGACCATGTAGAGTTACAGTATATAGGGCTGACTGGGGGGAAGACCATGTAGAGTTACAGTATATAGGGCTGACTGTGGGGAAGACCATGTAGAGTTACAGTATATAGGGCTGACTGGGAGGGAAGACCATGTAGAGTTACAGTATATAGGGCTGACTGGGGGGAAGACCATGTAGAGTTACAGTATATAGGGCTGACTGGGGGGGAAGACCATGTAGAGTTACAGTATATAGGGCTGACTGGGGGGAAGACCATGTAGAGTTACAGTATATAGGGCTGACTGGGGGGAAGACCATGTAGAGTTACAGTATATAGGGCTGACTGTGGGGAAAACCATGTAGAGTTACAGTATATAGGGCTGACTGGGGGGAAGACCCTGTAGAGTTACAGTATATAGGGCTGACTGGGGGGAAGACCATGTAGAGTTACAGTATATAGGGCTGACTGGGAGGGAAGACCGTGTAGAGTTACAGTATATAGGGCTGACTGGGGGGAAGACCATGTAGAGTTACAGTATATAGGGCTGACTGGGAGGGAAGACCATGTAGAGTTACAGTATATAGGGCTGACTGGGAGGGAAGACCATGTAGAGTTACAGTATATAGGGCTGACTGGGGGGGAAGACCATGTAGAGTTACAGTATATAGGGCTGACTGGGGGGAAGACTGTGTAGAGTTACAGTATATAGGGCTGACTGGGGGGAAGACCATGTAGAGTTACAGTATATAGGGCTGACTGGGGGGGAAGACCATGTAGAGTTACAGTATATAGGGCTGACTGGGAGGGAAGACCATGTAGAGTTACAGTATGTAGGGCTGACTGGGAGGGAAGACCATGTAGAGTTACAGTATATAGGGCTGACTGGGAGGGAAGACCATGTAGAGTTACAGTATATAGGGCTGACTGGGGGGGAAGACCATGTAGAGTTACAGTATATAGGGCTGACTGGGGGGAAGACTGTGTAGAGTTACAGTATATAGGGCTGACTGGGGGGAAAACCATGTAGAGTTACAGTATATAGGGCTGACTGGGGGGGAAGACCATGTAGAGTTACAGTATATAGGGCTGACTGGGAGGGAAGACCATGTAGAGTTACAGTATGTAGGGCTGACTGGGAGGGAAGACCATGTAGAGTTACAGTATATAGGGCTGACTATGGGGAAGACCATGTAGAGTTACAGTATATAGGGCTGACTGTGGGGAAGACCATGTAGAGTTACAGTATATAGGGCTGACTGGGAGGGAAGACCATGTAGAGTTACAGTATATAGGGCTGACTGGGGGGGAAGACCATGTAGAGTTACAGTATATAGGGCTGACTGGGGGGAAGACCATGTAGAGTTACAGTATATAGGGCTGACTGGGGGGGAAGACCATGTAGAGTTACAGTATATAGGGCTGACTGGGGGGAAGACCATGTAGAGTTACAGTATATAGGGCTGACTGTGGGGAAGACCATGTAGAGTTACAGTATATAGGGCTGACTGGGAGGGAAGACCATGTAGAGTTACAGTATATAGGGCTGACTGGGGGGAAGACCATGTAGAGTTACAGTATATAGGGCTGACTGGGGGGGAAGACCATGTAGAGTTACAGTATATAGGGCTGACTGGGGGGAAGACCATGTAGAGTTACAGTATATAGGGCTGACTGGGGGGAAGACCATGTAGAGTTACAGTATATAGGGCTGACTGTGGGGAAAACCATGTAGAGTTACAGTATATAGGGCTGACTGGGGGGAAGACCCTGTAGAGTTACATTATATAGGGCTGACTGGGGGGAAGACCATGTAGAGTTACAGTATATAGGGCTGACTGGGAGGGAAGACCGTGTAGAGTTACAGTATATAGGGCTGACTGGGGGGAAGACCATGTAGAGTTACAGTATATAGGGCTGACTGGGAGGGAAGACCATGTAGAGTTACAGTATATAGGGCTGACTGGGAGGGAAGACCATGTAGAGTTACAGTATATAGGGCTGACTGGGGGGGAAGACCATGTAGAGTTACAGTATATAGGGCTGACTGGGGGGAAGACTGTGTAGAGTTACAGTATATAGGGCTGACTGGGGGGAAGACCATGTAGAGTTACAGTATATAGGGCTGACTGGGGGGGAAGACCATGTAGAGTTACAGTATATAGGGCTGACTGGGAGGGAAGACCATGTAGAGTTACAGTATGTAGGGCTGACTGGGAGGGAAGACCATGTAGAGTTACAGTATATAGGGCTGACTATGGGGAAGACCATGTAGAGTTACAGTATATAGGGCTGACTGTGGGGAAGACCATGTAGAGTTACAGTATATAGGGCTGACTGGGAGGGAAGACCATGTAGAGTTACAGTATATAGGGCTGACTGGGGGGGAAGACCATGTAGAGTTACAGTATATAGGGCTGACTGGGGGGAAGACCATGTAGAGTTACAGTATATAGGGCTGACTGGGGGGGAAGACCATGTAGAGTTACAGTATATAGGGCTGACTGGGGGGAAGACCATGTAGAGTTACAGTATATAGGGCTGACTGTGGGGAAGACCATGTAGAGTTACAGTATATAGGGCTGACTGGGGGGAAGACCATGTAGAGTTACAGTATATAGGGCTGACTGGGGGGAAGACCATGTAGAGTTACAGTATATAGGGCTGACTGTGGGGAAAACCATGTAGAGTTACAGTATATAGGGCTGACTGGGGGGAAGACCATGTAGAGTTACAGTATATAGGGCTGACTGGGGGGAAGACCATGTAGAGTTACAGTATATAGGGCTGACTGGGGGGAAGACCATGTAGAGTTACAGTATATAGGGCTGACTGGGGGGAAGACCATGTAGAGTTACAGTATATAGGGCTGACTGGGAGGGAAGACCATGTAGAGTTACAGTATATAGGGCAGACTGGGGGGAAAGACCATGTAGAGTTACAGTATATAGGGCTGACTGGGAGGGAAGACCATGTAGAGTTACAGTATATAGGGCTGACTGGGGGGGAAGACCATGTAGAGTTACAGTATATAGGGCTGACTGGGGGGAAGACCATGTAGAGTTACAGTATATAGGGCTGACTGGGGGGAAGACCATGTAGAGTTACAGTATATAGGGCTGACTGGGAGGGAAGACCATGTAGAGTTACAGTATATAGGGCTGACTGGGAGGGAAGACCATGTAGAGTTACAGTATATAGGGCTGACTGGGGGGGAAGACCATGTAGAGTTACAGTATATAGGGCTGACTGGGGGGGAAGACCATGTAGAGTTACAGTATATAGGGCTGACTGGGAGGGAAGACCATGTAGAGTTACAGTATATAGGGCTGACTGGGGGGGAAGACCATGTAGAGTTACAGTATATAGGGCTGACTGGGGGGGAAGACCATGTAGAGTTACAGTATATAGGGCTGACTGGGGGGAAGACCATGTAGAGTTACAGTATATAGGGCTGACTGGGGGGGAAGACCATGTAGAGTTACAGTATATAGGGCTGACTGGGGGGGAAGACCATGTAGAGTTACAGTATATAGGGCTGACTGGGAGGGAAGACCGTGTAGAGTTACAGTATATAGGGCTGACTGGGGGGAAGACCATGTAGAGTTACAGTATATAGGGCTGACTGGGAGGGGGGAAGACCATGTAGAGTTACAGTATATAGGGCTGACTGGGGGGGAAGACCATGTAGAGTTACAGTATATAGGGCTGACTGGGGGGGAAGACCATGTAGAGTTACAGTATATAGGGCTGACTGGGGGGAAGACCATGTAGAGTTACAGTATATAGGGCTGACTGGGGGGAAGACCATGTAGAGTTACATTATATAGGGCTGACTGGGGGGAAGACCATGTAGAGTTACAGTATATAGGGCTGACTGGGGGGAAGACCATGTAGAGTTACAGTATATATGGCTGACT
Organism: Protomyctophum bolini; assembly: GCF_963924005.1. Lineage (NCBI taxonomy): Eukaryota > Metazoa > Chordata > Actinopteri > Myctophiformes > Myctophidae > Protomyctophum > Protomyctophum bolini. Next base: position 54,084 of record NW_027665857.1, read on the forward strand.
GTGGGGAAGACCATGTAGAGTTACAGTATATAGGGCTGACTGGGAGGGAAGACCATGTAGAGTTACAGTATATAGGGCTGACTGGGGGGGAAGACCATGTAGAGTTACAGTATATAGGGCTGACTGGGGGGGAAGACCATGTAGAGTTACAGTATATAGGGCTGACTGGGGGGAAGACCATGTAGAGTTACAGTATATAGGGCTGACTGGGGGGAAGACCATGTAGAGTTACAGTATATAGGGCTGACTGTGGGGAAAACCATGTAGAGTTACAGTATATAGGGCTGACTGGGGGGAAGACCCTGTAGAGTTACAGTATATAGGGCTGACTGGGGGGAAGACCATGTAGAGTTACAGTATATAGGGCTGACTGGGGGGAAGACCATGTAGAGTTACAGTATATAGGGCTGACTGGGGGGAAGACCATGTAGAGTTACAGTATATAGGGCTGACTGGGAGGGAAGACCATGTAGAGTTACAGTATATAGGGCAGACTGGGGGGAAAGACCATGTAGAGTTACAGTATATAGGGCTGACTGGGAGGGAAGACCATGTAGAGTTACAGTATATAGGGCTGACTGGGGGGGAAGACCATGTAGAGTTACAGTATATAGGGCTGACTGGGGGGGAAGACCATGTAGAGTTACAGTATATAGGGCTGACTGGGGGGAAGACTATGTAGAGTTACAGTATATAGGGCTGACTGTGGGGAAGACCATGTAGAGTTACAGTATATAGGGCTGACTATGGGGAAGACCATGTAGAGTTACAGTATATAGGGCTGACTGGGGGGAAGACCATGTAGAGTTACAGTATATAGGGCTGACTGGGGGGGAAGACCATGTAGAGTTACAGTATATAGGGCTGACTGGTGGGAAGACCATGTAGAGTTACAGTATATAGGGCTGACTGGGAGGGAAGACCATGTAGAGTTACAGTATATAGGGCTGACTGTGGGGAAGACCATGTAGAGTTACAGTATATAGGGCTGACTGGGGGGGAGACCATGTAGAGTTACAGTATATAGGGCTGACTGGGGGGGAGACCATGTAGAGTTACATTATATAGGGCTGACTGTGGGGGAAGACCATGTAGAGTTACAGTATATAGGGCTGACTGTGGGGAAGACCATGTAGAGTTACAGTATATAGGGCTGACTGTGGGGAAGACCATGTAGAGATACTGTAACTCCACATGGTCTTCCCCCCAGTCAGCCCTATATACTGTAACTCTACATGGTCTTCCCCCCCAGTCAGCCCTATATACTGTAACTCTACATGGTCTTCCCCCCCAGCTGTCAGCTGCCAGCTGTCAGCTCGATGGCGCCGTACTATGGCGACACGCTCAGAGTAGCTCTCATCTTATTGTTTGTCTTCATGTTTTATGTCTCTGTCTCTTCGTGCACTCTTGTTTATGACCGTAAGACATTACTGGACATAAGATTGGATGTTCCCAGCGATTGGAAGCCGCGGTATTTACCGAGAGAACTTTACAACAACAACAACAATAGCAACGCGAATACCTCGCCACGGAGCAGCAACAAACACAGACGGGGTAAGAGAGGTGGCGTCCTAGTGAGGTTACGAGGACGACCTACCAGACCCCCGATCCCCAGTATGCTGCTCGCTAATGTTCAGTCTCTCGATGAGAACAAGCTGGATGACCTCCACAGCCGCTTACGTTCACAGCGGGATATAAAGAACTGCTGTGTGTTTTGCTTCACAGAGTCGTGGTTGAGCTCAAACACACCCGACAGGGCGATACAACCGGAGGGGTTTTCCGTGTTCCGCACTGACCGTTCCAGGACGGTCACGGGCAAGTCAAAGGGAGGTGGTGTTTGTTTCCTCATTAATGACACTTGGTGCACCGATGTGGTTATTGCCTCACAGTACTGCTCGCCAGTACTAGAACATCTGACATTAAGATGCAGACCATTCTATCTCCCCAGGGAGTTCCCCTGTGTATTGCTAACGGCTGTTTACATTCCGCCAGAAGTCAAGGCAGCCGAGGCGTTGGATGAGCTGTATGGCGTCATTAGCAAACAGGAGAATATACACCCGGAGGCCGTATCAATTGTGGCGGGGGACTTTAACCACTGTAACATGAAAACTGTGTTACCAAAGTACTACCAACATGTCAAATGCCCAACCAGAGGGAATAAAACTCTCGATCACTGTTATTCCACCATCAAGGCTGCTTATAGAGCGCTACCGCGCCCTCACTTTGGGAAATCCGACCACCTGGCCGTGCTTCTACTCCCTGCCTTTAAGCAGAAGGTGAAGTGTGAGCAGCCCACAGTGAGATCGGTACAGTGCTGGTCCACAGATCACGTTACCAAACTCCAGGGCTGTCTTGATGCGACAGATTGGACCATTTTCAAGGACTCTGCCACGAGTCTGGATGAATATGCGGATTCTGTCGGCGACTACGTCAAGTTCTGTGTGGATATCTGCATTCCAGTACGTTCCGTTCGCTCCTATCCCAACCAGAAGCCATGGATTAACAATGACATACGCATCAAACTGAGGGAGCGCACCATCGCTTTCAAATCCGGGGATGTCGAACTCTACAAGCGATCCAGGTACGAACTGAGAAAGGCTATCAAAGCCGCAAAGAGACAGTACAGGGACAAATTAGAACTCAACTACAGCGGCTGCGACTCGCGGCGAATGTGGAGCGGACTACAGGCGGTTACGGGCTATAAACCCAAGTCAGGAAATATCACTGACACCTCCGCGTCTTTACCGGACGAGCTGAATAACTTTTTTGCCCGCTTCGAGGCTCACAACACGGACCCAGCTACGGCGCAGAGCGCACCTGAGGCGGTGGACCTGCAGGTGGCGCAGAGGACTGTGAGTAAAGCGTTTCAAAAAGTTAATGCTCATAAAGCTGCAGGGCCAGATGGGATAGCCTGTCGTGTCCTTAAGACATGCTATAACCAGCTGTCATGGGTCTATACAGACATATTTAACCTATCCCTGTCATTGTGCGTGGTGCCATTGTGTTTTAAAAAAACAATAATTGTACCCATTGCCAAGAAAAAACCTGTTACCTGTCTCAACGATTACCGACCTGTTGCTTTGACATCTGTTCTCATGAAATGTCTGGAGAAAATGGTTATCTCTTATATCAAGAGCATCATTCCCGCTACTATTGATCCCCTACAGTTTGCTTACTGTTCAAATAGATCTGTGGACGACGCAATCTCTCTTGCTTTGCACACTGCCCTGGTACATCTAGAAAAGAAAAGCTCTTATGTCAGACTACTGTTCATAGACTATAGTTCCGCATTTAACACTATTGTACCATCTAAATTAGTGTTGAAACTCAGTGGCCTTGGTGTGGGCAGCTCCATCTGTAAATGGCTATTTGATTTTCTGACGGGTAGGCCCCAGTGTGTGCGCATAGGAGAGAGAACCTCATCCACAATTCTCACCAGAACGGGTGCGCCCCAAGGCTGCTGCCTCAGTCCTCTGCTGTACAGCTTGTTTACTTTTGATTGTGTCGCCAGATATGAGAATAACATCATAATTAAATTTGCGGATGATACCACAGTGATCGGACTGGTAACCGACGGTGATGAGAGGGCCTATAGGAGGGAGATAGAGGATCTAACTCTATGGTGCGATAACAACAACCTCTCACTTAACACCAATAAGACCAAAGAAATCATTGTAGACTTTAGGAAGTCCAAAGGTATCCACACCCCCATTTCCATCAAAGGGTCATCTGTCGACATAGTTGATAACTTTAAATTCCTGGGCATACACATCACAGACACATTTACATGGTCACTCAACAACGAGTACATCCTCAAGAAGGCGCAGCAGCGACTGTACTTTCTGAGGCGCCTTAAAAAATTTGGCTTAAGTACTAAAGGTCTAGTGAATTTTTATCGATGTATAATTGAAAGTGTCTTAACTGGCTGCATCACAGTGTGGTACGGTAACACGACCGCTCAGGATTGCAATAGGTTGCAGAGGACCATCAAAACAGCAGCTAAAATCATCGGCACTACAGAATTACCCAGTCTCCATAACATCTACACCACGCGCTGTATGAAAAAAGCCCATAACATCATGGAAGACACCAGCCACCCCGCAAATACCCTGTTCAAACTACTCCCTTCCAAAAAACGCTACCAGAGCATCAAATCTCGTACCACCCGTCTCAGTAACAGTTTTTACCCCCAGGCAGTCAGGCTGCTGAACAGCTGACCTCGAACTGTATTGCACTTCATTTCACTTGCACTTTCTTTTCCTGTTTTTCGTCTTTTTGTTGTCCTGTGTATGTAAGATTGAGAGTGCTCTGAGCAAAACAAATTTCATTGTATGTATACTCTGTATTTATACAAATGACAAATAAACCTGAACCTGAACCTGAACCCAGTCAGCCCTATATACTGTAACTCTACATGGTCTTCCCCCCAGTCTGCCCTATATACTGTAACTCTACATGGTCTTCCCTCCCAGTCAGCCCTATATACTGTAACTCTACATGGTCTTCTTATAGTCGGAGCATTATCACAGCAAACCACACTCTATAGTAGGGAGCATTATCACAACAGACCACACTCTATAGTAGGATCATTATCACAACAAACCACTCTATAGTAGGGAGCATTATCACAACAAACCACACTCTATAGTAGGGAGCATTATCACAACAAACCACACTCTATAGTAGGATCATTATCACAACAAACCACACTCTATAGTAGGAGCATTATCACAACAAACCACACTCTATAGTAGGGAGCATTATCACAACAAACCACACTCTATAGTAGGGAGCATTATCACAACAAACCACACTCTATAGTAGGATCATTATCACAACAATACACTCTATAGTAGGGAGCATTATCACGACAAACCACACTCTATAGTAGGAGCATTATCACAACAAACCACACTCTATAGTAGGAGCATTATCACAACAAACCACTCTATAGTAGGGAGCATTATCACAACAAACCACACTCTATAGTAGGAGCATTATCACAACAAACCACACTATAGTAGGAGCATTATCACAACAAACCACACTCTAAAGTAGGAGCATTATCACAACAAACCACACTCTATAGTAGGATCATTATCACAACAAACCACACGCTATAGTAGGGAGCATTATCACAACAAACCACACTCTATAGTAGGAGCATTATCACAACAAACCACACTCTATAGTAGGAGCATTATCACAGCAAACCACACTCTATAGTAGGGAGCATTATCACAACAAACCACACTCTATAGTAGGGAGCATTATCACAACAAACCACACTCTATAGTAGGAGCATTATCACAACAAACCACTCTATAGTAGGAGCATTATCACAACAAACCACACTCTATAGTAGGAGCATTATCACAGCAAACCACTCTATAGTAGGAGCATTATCACAACAAACCACACTCTATAGTAGGAGCATTATCACAACAAACCACTCTATAGTAGGGAGCATTATCACAACAAACCACACTCTATAGTAGGGAGCATTATCACAACAAACCACACTATAGTAGGGAGCATTATCACAACAAACCACTCTATAGTAGGGAGCATTATCACAACAAACCACACTCCATAGTAGGATCATTATCACAACAATACACTCTATAGTAGGGAGCATTATCACAACAAACCACACTCTATAGTAGGATCATTATCACAACAAACCACACTCTATAGTAGGGAGCATTATCACAACAAACCACACTCTATAGTAGGAGCATTATCACAACAAACCACTCTATAGTAGGAGCATTATCACAACAAACCACACTCTATAGTTTTAGCATTATCACAACAAACCACTCTATAGTAGGGAGCATTATCACAACAAACCACACTCTATAGTAGGGAGCATTATCACAACAAACCACACTATAGTAGGGAGCATTATCACAGCAAACCACACTCTATAGTAGGAGCATTATCACAACAGACCACACTCTATAGTAGGATCATTATCACAACAAACCACTCTATAGTAGGGAGCATTATCACAACAAACCACACTCTATAGTAGGAGCATTATCACAACAAACCACACTCTAAAGTAGGAGCATTATCACAACAAACCACACTCTATAGTTGGGAGCATTATCACAACAAACCACACTCTATAGTAGGAGCATTATCACAACAAACCACACTCTATAGTAGGAGCATTATCACAACAAACCACACTATAGTAGGAGCATTATCACAACAAACCACACTCTATAGTAGGGAGCATTATCACAACAAACCACACTCTATAGTAGGGAGCATTATCACAACAAACCACTCTATAGTAGGAGCATTATCACAACAAACCACACTCTATAGTAGGATCATTATCACAACAAACCACACCATGGTGGGAGGGAAGACCATGTAGAGTTACAGTATATAGGGCTGACTGGGGGGAAGACCATGTAGAGTTACAGTATATAGGGCTGACTGGGAGGGAAGACCATGTAGAGTTACAGTATATAGGGCTGACTGGGGGGGAAGACCATGTAGAGTTACAGTATATAGGGCTGACTGGGGGGAAGACCGTGTAGAGTTACAGTATATAGGGCTGACTGGGGGGAAGACCATGTAGAGTTACAGTATATAGGGCTGACTGGGGGGGAAGACCATGTAGAGTTACAGTATATAGGGCTGACTGGGAGGGAAGACCATGTAGAGTTACAGTATGTAGGGCTGACTGGGAGGGAAGACCATGTAGAGTTACAGTATATAGGGCTGACTGGGAGGGAAGACCATGTAGAGTTACAGTATATAGGGCTGACTGTGGGGAAGACCATGTAGAGTTACAGTATATAGGGCTGACTGGGAGGGAAGACCATGTAGAGTTACAGTATATAGGGCTGACTGGGAGGGAGACCATGTAGAGTTACAGTATATAGGGCTGACTGGGGGGAAGACCATGTAGAGTTACAGTATATAGGGCTGACTGGGGGGGAAGACCATGTAGAGTTACAGTATATAGGGCTGACTGGGGGGGAAGACCATGTAGAGTTACAGTATATAGGGCTGACTGGGGGGAAGACCATGTAGAGTTACAGTATATAGGGCTGACTGGGAGGGAAGACCATGTAGAGTTACAGTATATAGGGCTGACTGGGGGGGAAGACCATGTAGAGTTACAGTATATAGGGCTGACTGGGGGGAAGACTGTGTAGAGTTACAGTATATAGGGCTGACTGGGGGGAAGACCATGTAGAGTTACAGTATATAGGGCTGACTGGGAGGGAAGACCATGTAGAGTTACAGTATATAGGGCTGACTGGGAGGGAAGACCATGTAGAGTTACAGTATGTAGGGCTGACTGGGAGGGAAGACCATGTAGAGTTACAGTATATAGGGCTGACTATGGGGAAGACCATGTAGAGTTACAGTATATAGGGCTGACTGTGGGGAAGACCATGTAGAGTTACAGTATATAGGGCTGACTGGGAGGGAAGACCATGTAGAGTTACAGTATATAGGGCTGATTAGGGGGGAAGACCATGTAGAGTTACAGTATATAGGGCTGACTGGGGGGAAGACCATGTAGAGTTACAGTATATAGGGCTGACTGGGGGGGAAGACCATGTAGAGTTACAGTATATAGGGCTGACTGGGGGGAAGACCATGTAGAGTTACAGTATATAGGGCTGACTGTGGGGAAGACCATGTAGAGTTACAGTATATAGGGCTGACTGGGAGGGAAGACCATGTAGAGTTACAGTATATAGGGCTGACTGGGGGGAAGACCATGTAGAGTTACAGTATATAGGGCTGACTGGGGGGGAAGACCATGTAGAGTTACAGTATATAGGGCTGACTGGGGGGAAGACCATGTAGAGTTACAGTATATAGGGCTGACTGGGGGGAAGACCATGTAGAGTTACAGTATATAGGGCTGACTGTGGGGAAAACCATGTAGAGTTACAGTATATAGGGCTGACTGGGGGGAAGACCCTGTAGAGTTACAGTATATAGGGCTGACTGGGGGGAAGACCATGTAGAGTTACAGTATATAGGGCTGACTGGGAGGGAAGACCGTGTAGAGTTACAGTATATAGGGCTGACTGGGGGGAAGACCATGTAGAGTTACAGTATATAGGGCTGACTGGGAGGGAAGACCATGTAGAGTTACAGTATATAGGGCTGACTGGGAGGGAAGACCATGTAGAGTTACAGTATATAGGGCTGACTGGGGGGGAAGACCATGTAGAGTTACAGTATATAGGGCTGACTGGGGGGAAGACTGTGTAGAGTTACAGTATATAGGGCTGACTGGGGGGAAGACCATGTAGAGTTACAGTATATAGGGCTGACTGGGGGGGAAGACCATGTAGAGTTACAGTATATAGGGCTGACTGGGAGGGAAGACCATGTAGAGTTACAGTATGTAGGGCTGACTGGGAGGGAAGACCATGTAGAGTTACAGTATATAGGGCTGACTATGGGGAAGACCATGTAGAGTTACAGTATATAGGGCTGACTGTGGGGAAGACCATGTAGAGTTACAGTATATAGGGCTGACTGGGAGGGAAGACCATGTAGAGTTACAGTATATAGGGCTGACTGGGGGGGGAAGACCATGTATAGTTACAGTATATAGGGCTGACTGGGGGGAAGACCATGTAGAGTTACAGTATATAGGGCTGACTGGGGGGGGAAGACCATGTAGAGTTACAGTATATAGGGCTGACTGGGGGGAAGACCATGTAGAGTTACAGTATATAGGGCTGACTGTGGGGAAGACCATGTAGAGTTACAGTATATAGGGCTGACTGGGAGGGAAGACCATGTAGAGTTACAGTATATAGGGCTGACTGGGGGGAAGACCATGTAGAGTTACAGAATATAGGGCTGACTGGGGGGGAAGACCATGTAGAGTTACAGTATATAGGGCTGACTGGGGGGAAGACCATGTAGAGTTACAGTATATAGGGCTGACTGGGGGGAAGACCATGTAGAGTTACAGTATATAGGGCTGACTGTGGGGAAAACCATGTAGAGTTACAGTATATAGGGCTGACTGGGGGGAAGACCATGTAGAGTTACAGTATATAGGGCTGACTGGGGGGGAAGACCATGTAGAGTTACAGTATATAGGGCTGACTGGGAGGGAAGACCATGTAGAGTTACAGTATGTAGGGCTGACTGGGAGGGAAGACCATGTAGAGTTACAGTATATAGGGCTGACTATGGGGAAGACCATGTAGAGTTACAGTATATAGGGCTGACTGTGGGGAAGACCATGTAGAGTTACAGTATATAGGGCTGACTGGGAGGGAAGACCATGTAGAGTTACAGTATATAGGGCTGACTGGGGGGGGAAGACCATGTATAGTTACAGTATATAGGGCTGACTGGGGGGAAGACCATGTAGAGTTACAGTATATAGGGCTGACTGGGGGGGGAAGACCATGTAGAGTTACAGTATATAGGGCTGACTGGGGGGAAGACCATGTAGAGTTACAGTATATAGGGCTGACTGTGGGGATGACCATGTAGAGTTACAGTATATAGGGCTGACTGGGAGGGAAGACCATGTAGAGTTACAGTATATAGGGCTGACTGGGGGGGAAGATCATGTAGAGTTACAGTATATGGGGCTGACTGGGGGGGAAGACCATGTAGAGTTACAGTATATAGGGCTGACTGGGGGGAAGACCATGTAGAGTTACAGTATATAGGGCTGACTGGGGGGAAGACCATGTAGAGTTACAGTATATAGGGCTGACTGTGGGGAAAACCATGTAGAGTTACAGTATATAGGGCTGACTGGGGGGAAGACCATGTAGAGTTACAGTATATAGGGCTGACTGGGGGGAAGACCATGTAGAGTTACAGTATATAGGGCTGACTGGGGGGAAGACCATGTAGAGTTACAGTATATAGGGCTGACTGGGGGGAAGACCATGTAGAGTTACAGTATATAGGGCTGACTGGGAGGGAAGACCATGTAGAGTTACAGTATATAGGGCAGACTGGGGGGAAAGACCATGTAGAGTTACAGTATATAGGGCTGACTGGGAGGGAAGACCATGTAGAGTTACAGTATATAGGGCTGACTGGGGGGGAAGACCATGTAGAGTTACAGTATATAGGGCTGACTGGGGGGAAGACCATGTAGAGTTACAGTATATAGGGCTGACTGGGGGGAAGACCATGTAGAGTTACAGTATATAGGGCTGACTGGGAGGGAAGACCATGTAGAGTTACAGTATATAGGGCTGACTGGGGGGGAAGACCATGTAGAGTTACAGTATATAGGGCTGACTGGGGGGAAGACTGTGTAGAGTTACAGTATATAGGGCTGACTGGGGGGAAGACCATGTAGAGTTACAGTATATAGGGCTGACTGGGAGGGAAGACCATGTAGAGTTACAGTATATAGGGCTGACTGGGAGGGAAGACCATGTAGAGTTACAGTATATAGGGCTGACTGGGGGGGAAGACCATGTAGAGTTACAGTATATAGGGCTGACTGGGGGGAAGACTGTGTAGAGTTACAGTATATAGGGCTGACTGGGGGGGAAGACCATGTAGAGTTACAGTATATAGGGCTGACTATGGGGAAGACCATGTAGAGTTACAGTATATAGGGCTGACTGTGGGGAAGACCATGTAGAGTTACAGTATATAGGGCTGACTGGGAGGGAAGACCATGTAGAGTTACAGTATATAGGGCTGACTGGGGGGGGAAGACCATGTAGAGTTACAGTATATAGGGCTGACTGGGGGGAAGACCATGTAGAGTTACAGTATATAGGGCTGACTGGGAGGGAAGACCATGTAGAGTTACAGTATATAGGGCTGACTGGGGGGAAGACCATGTAGAGTTACAGTATATAGGGCTGACTGGGGGGGAAGACCATGTAGAGTTACAGTATATAGGGCTGACTGGGGGGAAGACCATGTAGAGTTACAGTATATAGGGCTGACTGGGGGGAAGACCATGTAGAGTTACAGTATATAGGGCTGACTGTGGGGAAAACCATGTAGAGTTACAGTATATAGGGCTGACTGGGGGGAAGACCCTGTAGAGTTACAGTATATAGGGCTGACTGGGGGGAAGACCGTGTAGAGTTACAGTATATAGGGCTGACTGGGAGGGAAGACCGTGTAGAGTTACAGTATATAGGGCTGACTGGGGGGAAGACCATGTAGAGTTACAGTATATAGGGGTGACTGGGGGGGAAGACCATGTAGAGTTACAGTATATAGGGCTGACTGGGGGGAAGACCATGTAGAGTTACAGTATATAGGGCTGACTGGGGGGAAGACCATGTAGAGTTACAGTATATAGGGCTGACTGGGGGGAAGACCATGTAGAGTTACAGTATATAGGGCTGACTGGGGGGAAGACCGTGTAGAGTTACAGTATATAGGGCTGACTGGGGGTAAGACCATGTAGTTACAGTATATAGGGCTGACTGGGGGGAAGACCATGTAGAGTTACAGTATATAGGGCTGGCTGGGAGGGAAGACCATGTAGAGTTACAGTATATAGGGCTGACTGTGGGGAAGACCATGTAGAGTTACAGTATATAGGGCTGACTGGGAGTGAAGACCATGTAGAGTTACAGTATATAGGGCTGACTGTGGGGAAGACCATGTAGAGTTACAGTATATAGGGCTGACTGGGAGGGAAGACCATGTAGAGTTACAGTATATAGGGCTGACTGGGGGGAAGACCATGTAGAGTTACAGTATATAGGGCTGACTGGGGGGAAGACCATGTAGAGTTACAGTATATAGGGCTGACTGGGGGGGGAAGACCATGTAGAGTTACAGTATATAGGGCTGACTGGGGGGAAGACCATGTAGAGTTACAGTATATAGGGCTGACTGTGGGGAAGACCATGTAGAGTTACAGTATATAGGGCTGACTGGGAGGGAAGACCATGTAGAGTTACAGTATATAGGGCTGACTGGGGGGAAGACCATGTAGAGTTACAGTATATAGGGCTGACTGGGGGGAAGACCATGTAGAGTTACAGTATATAGGGCTGACTGGGGGGAAGACCATGTAGAGTTACAGTATATAGGGCTGACTGTGGGGAAGACCATGTAGAGTTACAGTATATAGGGCTGACTATGGGGAAGACCATGTAGAGTTACAGTATATAGGGCTGACTGGGGGGAAGACCATGTAGAGTTACAGTATATAGGGCTGACTGGGGGGGAAGACCATGTAGAGTTACAGTATATAGGGCTGACTGGGGGGAAGACCATGTAGAGTTACAGTATATAGGGCTGACTGGGGGGAAGACCATGTAGAGTTACAGTATATAGGGCTGACTGGGAGGGAAGACCGTGTAGAGTTACAGTATATAGGGCTGACTGGGGGGAAGACCATGTAGAGTTACAGTATATAGGGCTGACTGGGAGGGGGGAAGACCATGTAGAGTTACAGTATATAGGGCTGACTGGGGGGGAAGACCATGTAGAGTTACAGTATATAGGGCTGACTGGGGGGGAAGACCATGTAGAGTTACAGTATATAGGGCTGACTGGGGGGAAGACCATGTAGAGTTACAGTATATAGGGCTGACTGGGGGGAAGACCATGTAGAGTTACAGTATATAGGGCTGACTGGGGGTAAGACCATGTAGTTACAGTATATAGGGCTGACTGGGGGGAAGACCATGTAGAGTTACAGTATATAGGGCTGACTGGGAGGGAAGACCATGTAGAGTTACAGTATATAGGGCTGACTGTGGGGAAGACCATGTAGAGTTACAGTATATAGGGCTGACTGGGAGTGAAGACCATGTAGAGTTACAGTATATAGGGCTGACTGTGGGGAAGACCATGTAGAGTTACAGTATATAGGGCTGACTGGGAGGGAAGACCATGTAGAGTTACAGTATATAGGGCTGACTGGGGGGAAGACCATGTAGAGTTACAGTATATAGGGCTGACTGGGGGGAAGACCATGTAGAGTTACAGTATATAGGGCTGACTGGGGGGGGAAGACCATGTAGAGTTACAGTATATAGGGCTGACTGGGGGGAAGACTGTGTAGAGTTACAGTATATAGGGCTGACTGGGGGGAAGACCATGTAGAGTTACAGTATATAGGGCTGACTGGGGGGGAAGACCATGTAGAGTTACAGTATATAGGGCTGACTGGGAGGGAAGACCATGTAGAGTTACAGTATGTAGGGCTGACTGGGAGGGAAGACCATGTAGAGTTACAGTATATAGGGCTGACTATGGGGAAGACCATGTAGAGTTACAGTATATAGGGCTGACTGTGGGGAAGACCATGTAGAGTTACAGTATATAGGGCTGACTGGGAGGGAAGACCATGTAGAGTTACAGTATATAGGGCTGACTGGGGGGGGAAGACCATGTAGAGTTACAGTATATAGGGCTGACTGGGGGGAAGACCATGTAGAGTTACAGTATATAGGGCTGACTGGGGGGGGAAGACCATGTAGAGTTACAGTATATAGGGCTGACTGGGGGGAAGACCATGTAGAGTTACAGTATATAGGGCTGACTGTGGGGAAGACCATGTAGAGTTACAGTATATAGGGCTGACTGGGAGGGAAGACCATGTAGAGTTACAGTATATAGGGCTGACTGGGGGGGAAGACCATGTAGAGTTACAGTATATAGGGCTGACTGGGGGGGAAGACCATGTAGAGTTACAGTATATAGGGCTGACTGGGGGGAAGACCATGTAGAGTTACAGTATATAGGGCTGACTGGGGGGAAGACCATGTAGAGTTACAGTATATAGGGCTGACTGTGGGGAAAACCATGTAGAGTTACAGTATATAGGGCTGACTGGGGGGAAGACCATGTAGAGTTACAGTATATAGGGCTGACTGGGGGGAAGACCATGTAGAGTTACAGTATATAGGGCTGACTGGGGGGAAGACCATGTAGAGTTACAGTATATAGGGCTGACTGGGGGGAAGACCATGTAGAGTTACAGTATATAGGGCTGACTGGGAGGGAAGACCATGTAGAGTTACAGTATATAGGGCAGACTGGGGGGAAAGACCATGTAGAGTTACAGTATATAGGGCTGACTGGGAGGGAAGACCATGTAGAGTTACAGTATATAGGGCTGACTGGGGGGGAAGACCATGTAGAGTTACAGTATATAGGGCTGACTGGGGGGAAGACCATGTAGAGTTACAGTATATAGGGCTGACTGGGGGGAAGACCATGTATAGTTACAGTATATAGGGCTGACTGGGAGGGAAGACCATGTAGAGTTACAGTATATAGGGCTGACTGGGAGGGAAGACCATGTAGAGTTACAGTATATAGGGCTGACTGGGGGGGGAAGACCATGTAGAGTTACAGTATATAGGGCTGACTGGGGGGGAAGACCATGTAGAGTTACAGTATATAGGGCTGACTGGGAGGGAAGACCATGTAGAGTTACAGTATATAGGGCTGACTGGGGGGGAAGACCATGTAGAGTTACAGTATATAGGGCTGACTGGGGGGGAAGACCATGTAGAGTTACAGTATATAGGGCTGACTGGGGGGAAGACCATGTAGAGTTACAGTATATAGGGCTGACTGGGGGAAAAGACCATGTAGAGTTACAGTATATAGGGCTGACTGGGGGGGAAGACCATGTAGAGTTACAGTATATAGGGCTGACTGGGAGGGAAGACCGTGTAGAGTTACAGTATATAGGGCTGACTGGGGGGAAGACCATGTAGAGTTACAGTATATAGGGCTGACTGGGAGGGGGGAAGACCATGTAGAGTTACAGTATATAGGGCTGACTGGGGGGGAAGACCATGTAGAGTTACAGTATATAGGGCTGACTGGGGGGGAAGACCATGTAGAGTTACAGTATATAGGGCTGACTGGGGGGAAGACCATGTAGAGTTACAGTATATAGGGCTGACTGGGGGGAAGACCATGTAGAGTTACAGTATATAGGGCTGACTGGGGGGAAGACCATGTAGAGTTACAGTATATAGGGCTGACTGGGGGGAAGACCATGTAGAGTTACAGTATATAGGGCTGACTGGGGGGAAGACCATGTAGAGTTACAGTATATAGGGCTGACTGGGAGGGAAGACCATGTAGAGTTACAGTATATAGGGCTGACTGGGGGGGAAGACCATGTAGAGTTACAGTATATAGGGCTGACTGGGGGGGAAGACCATGTAGAGTTACAGTATATAGGGCTGACTATGGGGAAGACCATGTAGAGTTACAGTATATAGGGCTGACTGGGGGGAAGACCATGTAGAGTTACAGTATATAGGGCTGACTGGGGGGGAAGACCATGTAGAGTTACAGTATATAGGGCTGACTGGGGGGAAGACCATGTAGAGTTACAGTATATAGGGCTGACTGGGAGGGAAGACCATGTAGAGTTACAGTATATAGGGCTGACTGTGGGGAAGACCATGTAGAGTTACAGTATATAGGGCTGACTGGGGGGGAGACCATGTAGAGTTACAGTATATAGGGCTGACTGGGGGGGAGACCATGTAGAGTTACATTATATAGGGCTGACTGTGGGGGAAGACCATGTAGAGTTACATTATATAGGGCTGACTGTGGGGAAGACCATGTAGAGTTACAGTATATAGGGCTGACTGTGGGGAAGACCATGTAGAGATACTGTAACTCCACATGGTCTTCCCCCCAGTCAGCCCTATATACTGTAACTCTACATGGTCTTCCCCCCCAGTCAGCCCTATATACTGTAACTCTACATGGTCTTCCCCCCCAGTCAGCCCTATATACTGTAACTCTACATGGTCTTCCCCCCAGTCTGCCCTATATACTGTAACTCTACATGGTCTTCCCTCCCAGTCAGCCCTATATACTGTAACTCTACATGGTCTTCTTATAGTCGGAGCATTATCACAGCAAACCACACTCTATAGTAGGGAGCATTATCACAACAGACCACACTCTATAGTAGGATCATTATCACAACAAACCACTCTATAGTAGGGAGCATTATCACAACAAACCACACTCTATAGTAGGGAGCATTATCACAACAAACCACACTCTATAGTAGGATCATTATCACAACAAACCACACTCTATAGTAGGAGCATTATCACAACAAACCACACTCTATAGTAGGGAGCATTATCACAACAAACCACACTCTATAGTAGGGAGCATTATCACAACAAACCACACTCTATAGTAGGATCATTATCACAACAATACACTCTATAGTAGGGAGCATTATCACGACAAACCACACTCTATAGTAGGAGCATTATCACAACAAACCACACTCTATAGTAGGAGCATTATCACAACAAACCACTCTATAGTAGGGAGCATTATCACAACAAACCACACTCTATAGTAGGAGCATTATCACAACAAACCACACTATAGTAGGAGCATTATCACAACAAACCACACTCTAAAGTAGGAGCATTATCACAACAAACCACACTCTATAGTAGGATCATTATCACAACAAACCACACGCTATAGTAGGGAGCATTATCACAACAAACCACACTCTATAGTAGGAGCATTATCACAACAAACCACACTCTATAGTAGGAGCATTATCACAGCAAACCACACTCTATAGTAGGGAGCATTATCACAACAAACCACACTCTATAGTAGGGAGCATTATCACAACAAACCACACTCTATAGTAGGAGCATTATCACAACAAACCACTCTATAGTAGGAGCATTATCACAACAAACCACACTCTATAGTAGGAGCATTATCACAGCAAACCACTCTATAGTAGGAGCATTATCACAACAAACCACACTCTATAGTAGGAGCATTATCACAACAAACCACTCTATAGTAGGGAGCATTATCACAACAAACCACACTCTATAGTAGGGAGCATTATCACAACAAACCACACTATAGTAGGGAGCATTATCACAACAAACCACTCTATAGTAGGGAGCATTATCACAACAAACCACACTCCATAGTAGGATCATTATCACAACAATACACTCTATAGTAGGGAGCATTATCACAACAAACCACACTCTATAGTAGGATCATTATCACAACAAACCACACTCTATAGTAGGGAGCATTATCACAACAAACCACACTCTATAGTAGGAGCATTATCACAACAAACCACTCTATAGTAGGAGCATTATCACAACAAACCACACTCTATAGTTTTAGCATTATCACAACAAACCACTCTATAGTAGGGAGCATTATCACAACAAACCACACTCTATAGTAGGGAGCATTATCACAACAAACCACACTATAGTAGGGAGCATTATCACAGCAAACCACACTCTATAGTAGGAGCATTATCACAACAGACCACACTCTATAGTAGGATCATTATCACAACAAACCACTCTATAGTAGGGAGCATTATCACAACAAACCACACTCTATAGTAGGAGCATTATCACAACAAACCACACTCTAAAGTAGGAGCATTATCACAACAAACCACACTCTATAGTTGGGAGCATTATCACAACAAACCACACTCTATAGTAGGAGCATTATCACAACAAACCACACTCTATAGTAGGAGCATTATCACAACAAACCACACTATAGTAGGAGCATTATCACAACAAACCACACTCTATAGTAGGGAGCATTATCACAACAAACCACACTCTATAGTAGGGAGCATTATCACAACAAACCACTCTATAGTAGGAGCATTATCACAACAAACCACACTCTATAGTAGGATCATTATCACAACAAACCACACCATGGTGGGAGGGAAGACCATGTAGAGTTACAGTATATAGGGCTGACTGGGGGGAAGACCATGTAGAGTTACAGTATATAGGGCTGACTGGGAGGGAAGACCATGTAGAGTTACAGTATATAGGGCTGACTGGGGGGGAAGACCATGTAGAGTTACAGTATATAGGGCTGACTGGGGGGAAGACCGTGTAGAGTTACAGTATATAGGGCTGACTGGGGGGAAGACCATGTAGAGTTACAGTATATAGGGCTGACTGGGGGGGAAGACCATGTAGAGTTACAGTATATAGGGCTGACTGGGAGGGAAGACCATGTAGAGTTACAGTATGTAGGGCTGACTGGGAGGGAAGACCATGTAGAGTTACAGTATATAGGGCTGACTGGGAGGGAAGACCATGTAGAGTTACAGTATATAGGGCTGACTGTGGGGAAGACCATGTAGAGTTACAGTATATAGGGCTGACTGGGAGGGAAGACCATGTAGAGTTACAGTATATAGGGCTGACTGGGAGGGAGACCATGTAGAGTTACAGTATATAGGGCTGACTGGGGGGAAGACCATGTAGAGTTACAGTATATAGGGCTGACTGGGGGGGAAGACCATGTAGAGTTACAGTATATAGGGCTGACTGGGGGGGAAGACCATGTAGAGTTACAGTATATAGGGCTGACTGGGGGGAAGACCATGTAGAGTTACAGTATATAGGGCTGACTGGGAGGGAAGACCATGTAGAGTTACAGTATATAGGGCTGACTGGGGGGGAAGACCATGTAGAGTTACAGTATATAGGGCTGACTGGGGGGGAGACTGTGTAGAGTTACAGTATATAGGGCTGACTGGGGGGAAGACCATGTAGAGTTACAGTATATAGGGCTGACTGGGAGGGAAGACCATGTAGAGTTACAGTATATAGGGCTGACTGGGAGGGAAGACCATGTAGAGTTACAGTATGTAGGGCTGACTGGGAGGGAAGACCATGTAGAGTTACAGTATATAGGGCTGACTATGGGGAAGACCATGTAGAGTTACAGTATATACGGCTGACTGTGGGGAAGACCATGTAGAGTTACAGTATATAGGGCTGACTGGGAGGGAAGACCATGTAGAGTTACAGTATATAGGGCTGATTAGGGGGGAAGACCATGTAGAGTTACAGTATATAGGGCTGACTGGGGGGAAGACCATGTAGAGTTACAGTATATAGGGCTGACTGGGGGGGGAAGACCATGTAGAGTTACAGTATATAGGGCTGACTGGGGGGAAGACCATGTGGAGTTACAGTATATAGGGCTGACTGTGGGGAAGACCATGTAGAGTTACAGTATATAGGGCTGACTGGGAGGGAAGACCATGTAGAGTTACAGTATATAGGGCTGACTGGGGGGAAGACCATGTAGAGTTACAGTATATAGGGCTGACTGGGGGGGAAGACCATGTAGAGTTACAGTATATAGGGCTGACTGGGGGGAAGACCATGTAGAGTTACAGTATATAGGGCTGACTGGGGGGAAGACCATGTAGAGTTACAGTATATAGGGCTGACTGTGGGGAAAACCATGTAGAGTTACAGTATATAGGGCTGACTGGGGGGAAGACCCTGTAGAGTTACAGTATATAGGGCTGACTGGGGGGAAGACCATGTAGAGTTACAGTATATAGGGCTGACTGGGAGGGAAGACCGTGTAGAGTTACAGTATATAGGGCTGACTGGGGGGAAGACCATGTAGAGTTACAGTATATAGGGCTGACTGGGAGGGAAGACCATGTAGAGTTACAGTATATAGGGCTGACTGGGAGGGAAGACCATGTAGAGTTACAGTATATAGGGCTGACTGGGGGGGAAGACCATGTAGAGTTACAGTATATAGGGCTGACTGGGGGGAAGACTGTGTAGAGTTACAGTATATAGGGCTGACTGGGGGGAAGACCATGTAGAGTTACAGTATATAGGGCTGACTGGGGGGGAAGACCATGTAGAGTTACAGTATATAGGGCTGACTGGGAGGGAAGACCATGTAGAGTTACAGTATGTAGGGCTGACTGGGAGGGAAGACCATGTAGAGTTACAGTATATAGGGCTGACTATGGGGAAGACCATGTAGAGTTACAGTATATAGGGCTGACTGTGGGGAAGACCATGTAGAGTTACAGTATATAGGGCTGACTGGGAGGGAAGACCATGTAGAGTTACAGTATATAGGGCTGACTGGGGGGGGAAGACCATGTATAGTTACAGTATATAGGGCTGACTGGGGGGAAGACCATGTAGAGTTACAGTATATAGGGCTGACTGGGGGGGGAAGACCATGTAGAGTTACAGTATATAGGGCTGACTGGGGGGAAGACCATGTAGAGTTACAGTATATAGGGCTGACTGTGGGGAAGACCATGTAGAGTTACAGTATATAGGGCTGACTGGGAGGGAAGACCATGTAGAGTTACAGTATATAGGGCTGACTGGGGGGGAAGACCATGTAGAGTTACAGAATATAGGGCTGACTGGGGGGGAAGACCATGTAGAGTTACAGTATATAGGGCTGACTGGGGGGAAGACCATGTAGAGTTACAGTATATAGGGCTGACTGGGGGGAAGACCATGTAGAGTTACAGTATATAGGGCTGACTGTGGGGAAAACCATGTAGAGTTACAGTATATAGGGCTGACTGGGGGGAAGACCATGTAGAGTTACAGTATATAGGGCTGACTGGGGGGGAAGACCATGTAGAGTTACAGTATATAGGGCTGACTGGGAGGGAAGACCATGTAGAGTTACAGTATGTAGGGCTGACTGGGAGGGAAGACCATGTAGAGTTACAGTATATAGGGCTGACTATGGGGAAGACCATGTAGAGTTACAGTATTTAGGGCTGACTGTGGGGAAGACCATGTAGAGTTACAGTATATAGGGCTGACTGGGAGGGAAGACCATGTAGAGTTACAGTATATAGGGCTGACTGGGGGGGAAGACCATGTATAGTTACAGTATATAGGGCTGACTGGGGGGAAGACCATGTAGAGTTACAGTATATAGGGCTGACTGGGGGGGGAAGACCATGTAGAGTTACAGTATATAGGGCTGACTGGGGGGAAGACCATGTAGAGTTACAGTATATAGGGCTGACTGTGGGGAAGACCATGTAGAGTTACAGTATATAGGGCTGACTGGGAGGGAAGACCATGTAGAGTTACAGTATATAGGGCTGACTGGGGGGGAAGACCATGTAGAGTTACAGTATATAGGGCTGACTGGGGGGGAAGACCATGTAGAGTTACAGTATATAGGGCTGACTGGGGGGAAGACCATGTAGAGTTACAGTATATAGGGCTGACTGGGGGGAAGACCATGTAGAGTTACAGTATATAGGGCTGACTGTGGGGAAAACCATGTAGAGTTACAGTATATAGGGCTGACTGGGGGGAAGACCATGTAGAGTTACAGTATATAGGGCTGACTGGGGGGAAGACCATGTAGAGTTACAGTATATAGGGCTGACTGGGGGGAAGACCATGTAGAGTTACAGTATATAGGGCTGACTGGGGGGAAGACCATGTAGAGTTACAGTATATAGGGCTGACTGGGGGGGAAGACCATGTAGAGTTACAGTATATAGGGCTGACTGGGGGGAAGACTGTGTAGAGTTACAGTATATAGGGCTGACTGGGGGGAAGACCATGTAGAGTTACAGTATATAGGGCTGACTGGGAGGGAAGACCATGTAGAGTTACAGTATATAGGGCTGACTGGGAGGAAAGACCATGTAGAGTTACAGTATATAGGGCTGACTGGGGGGGAAGACCATGTAGAGTTACAGTATATAGGGCTGACTGGGGGGAAGACTGTGTAGAGTTACAGTATATAGGGCTGACTGGGGGGAAGACCATGTAGAGTTACAGTATATAGGGCTGACTGGGGGGGAAGACCATGTAGAGTTACAGTATATAGGGCTGACTGGGAGGGAAGACCATGTAGAGTTACAGTATGTAGGGCTGACTGGGAGGGAAGACCATGTAGAGTTACAGTATATAGGGCTGACTATGGGGAAGACCATGTAGAGTTACAGTATATAGGGCTGACTGTGGGGAAGACCATGTAGAGTTACAGTATATAGGGCTGACTGGGAGGGAAGACCATGTAGAGTTACAGTATATAGGGCTGACTGGGGGGGGAAGACCATGTAGAGTTACAGTATATAGGGCTGACTGGGGGGAAGACCATGTAGAGTTACAGTATATAGGGCTGACTGGGGGGGGAAGACCATGTAGAGTTACAGTATATAGGGCTGACTGGGGGGAAGACCATGTAGAGTTACAGTATATAGGGCTGACTGTGGGGAAGACCATGTAGAGTTACAGTATATAGGGCTGACTGGGAGGGAAGACCATGTAGAGTTACAGTATATAGGGCTGACTGGGGGGGAAGACCATGTAGAGTTACAGTATATAGGGCTGACTGGGGGGGAAGACCATGTAGAGTTACAGTATATAGGGCTGACTGGGGGGAAGACCATGTAGAGTTACAGTATATAGGGCTGACTGGGGGGAAGACCATGTAGAGTTACAGTATATAGGGCTGACTGTGGGGAAAACCATGTAGAGTTACAGTATATAGGGCTGACTGGGGGGAAGACCCTGTAGAGTTACAGTATATAGGGCTGACTGGGGGGAAGACCGTGTAGAGTTACAGTATATAGGGCTGACTGGGAGGGAAGACCGTGTAGAGTTACAGTATATAGGGCTGACTGGGGGGAAGACCATGTAGAGTTACAGTATATAGGGCTGACTGGGAGGGGGGAAGACCATGTAGAGTTACAGTATATAGGGCTGACTGGGGGGGAAGACCATGTAGAGTTACAGTATATAGGGCTGACTGGGGGGGAAGACCATGTAGAGTTACAGTATATAGGGCTGACTGGGGGGAAGACCATGTAGAGTTACAGTATATAGGGCTGACTGGGGGGAAGACCATGTAGAGTTACAGTATATAGGGCTGACTGGGGGGAAGACCATGTAGAGTTACAGTATATAGGGCTGACTGGGGGGAAGACCGTGTAGAGTTACAGTATATAGGGCTGACTGGGGGTAAGACCATGTAGTTACAGTATATAGGGCTGACTGGGGGGAAGACCATGTAGAGTTACAGTATATAGGGCTGACTGGGAGGGAAGACCATGTAGAGTTACAGTATATAGGGCTGACTGTGGGGAAGACCATGTAGAGTTACAGTATATAGGGCTGACTGGGAGTGAAGACCATGTAGAGTTACAGTATATAGGGCTGACTGTGGGGAAGACCATGTAGAGTTACAGTATATAGGGCTGACTGGGAGGGAAGACCATGTAGAGTTACAGTATATAGGGCTGACTGGGGGGAAGACCATGTAGAGTTACAGTATATAGGGCTGACTGGGGGGAAGACCATGTAGAGTTACAGTATATAGGGCTGACTGGGGGGGGAAGACCATGTAGAGTTACAGTATATAGGGCTGACTGGGGGGAAGACCATGTAGAGTTACAGTATATAGGGCTGACTGTGGGGAAGACCATGTAGAGTTACAGTATATAGGGCTGACTGGGAGGGAAGACCATGTAGAGTTACAGTATATAGGGCTGACTGGGGGGAAGACCATGTAGAGTTACAGTATATAGGGCTGACTGGGGGGAAGACCATGTAGAGTTACAGTATATAGGGCTGACTGGGGGGAAGACCATGTAGAGTTACAGTATATAGGGCTGACTGTGGGGAAGACCATGTAGAGTTACAGTATATAGGGCTGACTATGGGGAAGACCATGTAGAGTTACAGTATATAGGGCTGACTGGGGGGAAGACCGTGTAGAGTTACAGTATATAGGGCTGACTGGGGGTAAGACCATGTAGTTACAGTATATAGGGCTGACTGGGGGGAAGACCATGTAGAGTTACAGTATATAGGGCTGACTGGGAGGGAAGACCATGTAGAGTTACAGTATATAGGGCTGACTGTGGGGAAGACCATGTAGAGTTACAGTATATAGGGCTGACTGGGAGTGAAGACCATGTAGAGTTACAGTATATAGGGCTGACTGTGGGGAAGACCATGTAGAGTTACAGTATATAGGGCTGACTGGGAGGGAAGACCATGTAGAGTTACAGTATATAGGGCTGACTGGGGGGAAGACCATGTAGAGTTACAGTATATAGGGCTGACTGGGGGGAAGACCATGTAGAGTTACAGTATATAGGGCTGACTGGGGGGAAGACCATGTAGAGTTACAGTATATAGGGCTGACTGTGGGGAAGACCATGTAGAGTTACAGTATATAGGGCTGACTATGGGGAAGACCATGTAGAGTTACAGTATATAGGGCTGACTGGGGGGAAGACCGTGTAGAGTTACAGTATATAGGGCTGACTGGGGGTAAGACCATGTAGTTACAGTATATAGGGCTGACTGGGGGGAAGACCATGTAGAGTTACAGTATATAGGGCTGACTGGGAGGGAAGACCATGTAGAGTTACAGTATATAGGGCTGACTGTGGGGAAGACCATGTAGAGTTACAGTATATAGGGCTGACTGGGAGTGAAGACCATGTAGAGTTACAGTATATAGGGCTGACTGTGGGGAAGACCATGTAGAGTTACAGTATATAGGGCTGACTGGGAGGGAAGACCATGTAGAGTTACAGTATATAGGGCTGACTGGGGGGAAGACCATGTAGAGTTACAGTATATAGGGCTGACTGGGGGGAAGACCATGTAGAGTTACAGTATATAGGGCTGACTGGGTGGGGAAGACCATGTAGAGTTACAGTATATAGGGCTGACTGGGGGGAAGACCATGTAGAGTTACAGTATATAGGGCTGACTGTGGGGAAGACCATGTAGAGTTACAGTATATAGGGCTGACTGGGAGGGAAGACCATGTAGAGTTACAGTATATAGGGCTGACTGGGGGGAAGACCATGTAGAGTTACAGTATATAGGGCTGACTGGGGGGAAGACCGTGTAGAGTTACAGTATATAGGGCTGACTGGGGGGAAGACCATGTAGAGTTACAGTATATAGGGCTGACTGGGGGGAAGACCATGTAGAGTTACAGTATATAGGGCTGACTGGGAGGGAAGACCATGTAGAGTTACAGTATATAGGGCTGACTGGGGGGGAAGACCATGTAGAGTTACAGTATATAGGGCTGACTGGGGGGAAGACTGTGTAGAGTTACAGTATATAGGGCTGACTGGGGGGAAGACCATGTAGAGTTACAGTATATAGGGCTGACTGGGGGGGAAGACCATGTAGAGTTACAGTATATAGGGCTGACTGGGAGGGAAGACCATGTAGAGTTACAGTATGTAGGGCTGACTGGGAGGGAAGACCATGTAGAGTTACAGTATATAGGGCTGACTATGGGGAAGACCATGTAGAGTTACAGTATATAGGGCTGACTGTGGGGAAGACCATGTAGAGTTACAGTATATAGGGCTGACTGTGGGGAAGACCATGTAGAGTTACAGTATATAGGGCTGACTGGGAGGGAAGACCATGTAGAGTTACAGTATATAGGGCTGACTGGGGGGGAAGACCATGTAGAGTTACAGTATATAGGGCTGACTGGGGGGAAGACCATGTAGAGTTACAGTATATAGGGCTGACTGGGGGGGGAAGACCATGTAGAGTTACAGTATATAGGGCTGACTGGGGGGAAGACCATGTAGAGTTACAGTATATAGGGCTGACTGTGGGGAAGACCATGTAGAGTTACAGTATATAGGGCTGCCTGGGAGGGAAGACCATGTAGAGTTACAGTATATAGGGCTGACTGGGGGGGAAGACCATGTAGAGTTACAGTATATAGGGCTGACTGGGGGGGAAGACCATGTAGAGTTACAGTATATAGGGCTGACTGGGGGGAAGACCATGTAGAGTTACAGTATATAGGGCTGACTGGGGGGAAGACCATGTAGAGTTACAGTATATAGGGCTGACTGTGGGGAAAACCATGTAGAGTTACAGTATATAGGGCTGACTGGGGGGAAGACCCTGTAGAGTTACAGTATATAGGGCTGACTGGGGGGAAGACCATGTAGAGTTACAGTATATAGGGCTGACTGGGGGGAAGACCATGTAGAGTTACAGTATATAGGGCTGACTGGGGGGAAGACCATGTAGAGTTACAGTATATAGGGCTGACTGGGAGGGAAGACCATGTAGAGTTACAGTATATAGGGCAGACTGGGGGGAAAGACCATGTAGAGTTACAGTATATAGGGCTGACTGGGAGGGAAGACCATGTAGAGTTACAGTATATAGGGCTGACTGGGGGGGAAGACCATGTAGAGTTACAGTATATAGGGCTGACTGGGGGGGAAGACCATGTAGAGTTACAGTATATAGGGCTGACTGGGGGGAAGACCATGTATAGTTACAGTATATAGGGCTGACTGTGGGGAAGACCATGTAGAGTTACAGTATATAGGGCTGACTATGGGGAAGACCATGTAGAGTTACAGTATATAGGGCTGACTGGGGGGAAGACCATGTAGAGTTACAGTATATAGGGCTGACTGGGGGGGAAGACCATGTAGAGTTACAGTATATAGGGCTGACTGGGGGGAAGACCATGTAGAGTTACAGTATATAGGGCTGACTGGTAGGGAAGACCATGTAGAGTTACAGTATATAGGGCTGACTGTGGGGAAGACCATGTAGAGTTACAGTATATAGGGCTGACTGGGGGGGAGACCATGTAGAGTTACAGTATATAGGGCTGACTGGGGGGGAGACC
Organism: Protomyctophum bolini; assembly: GCF_963924005.1. Classification (NCBI taxonomy): domain Eukaryota; kingdom Metazoa; phylum Chordata; class Actinopteri; order Myctophiformes; family Myctophidae; genus Protomyctophum; species Protomyctophum bolini. Next base: position 80,550 of record NW_027665857.1, read on the forward strand.
ATGTAGAGTTACATTATATAGGGCTGACTGTGGGGGAAGACCATGTAGAGTTACAGTATATAGGGCTGACTGTGGGGAAGACCATGTAGAGTTAAAGTATATAGGGCTGACTGTGGGGAAGACCATGTAGAGATACTGTAACTCCACATGGTCTTCCCCCCAGTCAGCCCTATATACTGTAACTCTACATGGTCTTCCCCCCCAGTCAGCCCTATATACTGTAACTCTACATGGTCTTCCCCCCCAGTCAGCCCTATATACTGTAACTCTACATGGTCTTCCCCCCAGTCTGCCCTATATACTGTAACTCTACATGGTCTTCCCTCCCAGTCAGCCCTATATACTGTAACTCTACATGGTCTTCTTATAGTCGGAGCATTATCACAGCAAACCACACTCTATAGTAGGGAGCATTATCACAACAGACCACACTCTATAGTAGGATCATTATCACAACAAACCACTCTATAGTAGGGAGCATTATCACAACAAACCACACTCTATAGTAGGGAGCATTATCACAACAAACCACACTCTATAGTAGGATCATTATCACAACAAACCACACTCTATAGTAGGAGCATTATCACAACAAACCACACTCTATAGTAGGGAGCATTATCACAACAAACCACACTCTATAGTAGGGAGCATTATCACAACAAACCACACTCTATAGTAGGATCATTATCACAACAATACACTCTATAGTAGGGAGCATTATCACAGCAAACCACTCTATAGTAGGAGCATTATCACAACAAACCACACTCTATAGTAGGAGCATTATCACAACAAACCACTCTATAGTAGGGAGCATTATCACAACAAACCACACTCTATAGTAGGGAGCATTATCACAACAAACCACACTATAGTAGGGAGCATTATCACAACAAACCACTCTATAGTAGGGAGCATTATCACAACAAACCACACTCCATAGTAGGATCATTATCACAACAATACACTCTATAGTAGGGAGCATTATCACAACAAACCACACTCTATAGTAGGATCATTATCACAACAAACCACACTCTATAGTAGGGAGCATTATCACAACAAACCACACTCTATAGTAGGAGCATTATCACAACAAACCACTCTATAGTAGGAGCATTATCACAACAAACCACACTCTATAGTTTTAGCATTATCACAACAAACCACTCTATAGTAGGGAGCATTATCACAACAAACCACACTCTATAGTAGGGAGCATTATCACAACAAACCACACTATAGTAGGGAGCATTATCACAGCAAACCACACTCTATAGTAGGAGCATTATCACAACAGACCACACTCTATAGTAGGATCATTATCACAACAAACCACTCTATAGTAGGGAGCATTATCACAACAAACCACACTCTATAGTAGGAGCATTATCACAACAAACCACACTCTAAAGTAGGAGCATTATCACAACAAACCACACTCTATAGTTGGGAGCATTATCACAACAAACCACACTCTATAGTAGGAGCATTATCACAACAAACCACACTCTATAGTAGGAGCATTATCACAACAAACCACACTATAGTAGGAGCATTATCACAACAAACCACACTCTATAGTAGGGAGCATTATCACAACAAACCACACTCTATAGTAGGGAGCATTATCACAACAAACCACTCTATAGTAGGAGCATTATCACAACAAACCACACTCTATAGTAGGATCATTATCACAACAAACCACACCATGGTGGGAGGGAAGACCATGTAGAGTTACAGTATATAGGGCTGACTGGGGGGAAGACCATGTAGAGTTACAGTATATAGGGCTGACTGGGAGGGAAGACCATGTAGAGTTACAGTATATAGGGCTGACTGGGGGGGAAGACCATGTAGAGTTACAGTATATAGGGCTGACTGGGGGGAAGACCGTGTAGAGTTACAGTATATAGGGCTGACTGGGGGGAAGACCATGTAGAGTTACAGTATATAGGGCTGACTGGGGGGGAAGACCATGTAGAGTTACAGTATATAGGGCTGACTGGGAGGGAAGACCATGTAGTTACAGTATGTAGGGCTGACTGGGAGGGAAGACCATGTAGAGTTACAGTATATAGGGCTGACTGGGGGGAAGACCATGTAGAGTTACAGTATATAGGGCTGACTGGGAGGGAAGACCATGTAGAGTTACAGTATATAGGGCAGACTGGGGGAAAGACCATGTAGAGTTACAGTATATAGGGCTGACTGGGGGGAAGACCATGTAGAGTTACAGTATATAGGGCTGACTGTGGGGAAAACCATGTAGAGTTACAGTATATAGGGCTGACTGGGGGGAAGACCATGTAGAGTTACAGTATATAGGGCTGACTGGGGGGAAGACCATGTAGAGTTACAGTATATAGGGCTGACTGGGGGGAAGACCATGTAGAGTTACAGTATATAGGGCTGACTGGGGGGAAGACCATGTAGAGTTACAGTATATAGGGCTGACTGGGAGGGAAGACCATGTAGAGTTACAGTATATAGGGCAGACTGGGGGGAAAGACCATGTAGAGTTACAGTATATAGGGCTGACTGGGAGGGAAGACCATGTAGAGTTACAGTATATAGGGCTGACTGGGGGGAAGACCATGTAGAGTTACAGTATATAGGGCTGACTGGGGGGAAGACCATGTAGAGTTACAGTATATAGGGCTGACTGGGGGGAAGACCATGTAGAGTTACAGTATATAGGGCTGACTGTGGGGAAGACCATGTAGAGTTACAGTATATAGGGCTGACTGGGAGGGAAGACCATGTAGAGTTACAGTATATAGGGCTGACTGGGGGGGAAGACCATGTAGAGTTACAGTATATAGGGCTGACTGGGGGGGAAGACCATGTAGAGTTACAGTATATAGGGCTGACTGGGGGGAAGACCATGTAGAGTTACAGTATATAGGGCTGACTGGGGGGAAGACCATGTAGAGTTACAGTATATAGGGCTGACTGTGGGGAAAACCATGTAGAGTTACAGTATATAGGGCTGACTGGGGGGAAGACCATGTAGAGTTACAGTATATAGGGCTGACTGGGAGGGAAGACCATGTAGAGTTACAGTATATAGGGCTGACTGGGGGGGAAGACCATGTAGAGTTACAGTATATAGGGCTGACTGGGGGGGAAGACCATGTAGAGTTACAGTATATAGGGCTGACTGGGGGGAAGACCATGTAGAGTTACAGTATATAGGGCTGACTGGGGGGAAGACCATGTAGAGTTACAGTATATAGGGCTGACTGGGAGGGAAGACCATGTAGAGTTACAGTATATAGGGCTGACTGTGGGGAAGACCATGTAGAGTTACAGTATATAGGGCTGACTGGGGGGGAGACCATGTAGAGTTACAGTATATAGGGCTGACTGGGGGGGAGACCATGTAGAGTTACATTATATAGGGCTGACTGTGGGGGAAGACCATGTAGAGTTACAGTATATAGGGCTGACTGTGGGGAAGACCATGTAGAGATACTGTAACTCCACATGGTCTTCCCCCCAGTCAGCCCTATATACTGTAACTCTACATGGTCTTCCCCCCCAGTCAGCCCTATATACTGTAACTCTACATGGTCTTCCCCCCCAGTCAGCCCTATATACTGTAACTCTACATGGTCTTCCCCCCAGTCTGCCCTATATACTGTAACTCTACATGGTCTTCCCTCCCAGTCAGCCCTATATACTGTAACTCTACATGGTCTTCTTATAGTCGGAGCATTATCACAGCAAACCACACTCTATAGTAGGGAGCATTATCACAACAGACCACACTCTATAGTAGGATCATTATCACAACAAACCACTCTATAGTAGGGAGCATTATCACAACAAACCACACTCTATAGTAGGGAGCATTATCACAACAAACCACACTCTATAGTAGGATCATTATCACAACAAACCACACTCTATAGTAGGAGCATTATCACAACAAACCACACTCTATAGTAGGGAGCATTATCACAACAAACCACACTCTATAGTAGGGAGCATTATCACAACAAACCACACTCTATAGTAGGATCATTATCACAACAATACACTCTATAGTAGGGAGCATTATCACGACAAACCACACTCTATAGTAGGAGCATTATCACAACAAACCACACTCTATAGTAGGAGCATTATCACAACAAACCACTCTATAGTAGGGAGCATTATCACAACAAACCACACTCTATAGTAGGAGCATTATCACAACAAACCACACTATAGTAGGAGCATTATCACAACAAACCACACTCTAAAGTAGGAGCATTATCACAACAAACCACACTCTATAGTAGGATCATTATCACAACAAACCACACGCTATAGTAGGGAGCATTATCACAACAAACCACACTCTATAGTAGGAGCATTATCACAACAAACCACACTCTATAGTAGGAGCATTATCACAGCAAACCACACTCTATAGTAGGGAGCATTATCACAACAAACCACACTCTATAGTAGGGAGCATTATCACAACAAACCACACTCTATAGTAGGAGCATTATCACAACAAACCACTCTATAGTAGGAGCATTATCACAACAAACCACACTCTATAGTAGGAGCATTATCACAGCAAACCACTCTATAGTAGGAGCATTATCACAACAAACCACACTCTATAGTAGGAGCATTATCACAACAAACCACTCTATAGTAGGGAGCATTATCACAACAAACCACACTCTATAGTAGGGAGCATTATCACAACAAACCACACTATAGTAGGGAGCATTATCACAACAAACCACTCTATAGTAGGGAGCATTATCACAACAAACCACACTCCATAGTAGGATCATTATCACAACAATACACTCTATAGTAGGGAGCATTATCACAACAAACCACACTCTATAGTAGGATCATTATCACAACAAACCACACTCTATAGTAGGGAGCATTATCACAACAAACCACACTCTATAGTAGGAGCATTATGACAACAAACCACTCTATAGTAGGAGCATTATCACAACAAACCACACTCTATAGTTTTAGCATTATCACAACAAACCACTCTATAGTAGGGAGCATTATCACAACAAACCACACTCTATAGTAGGGAGCATTATCACAACAAACCACACTATAGTAGGGAGCATTATCACAGCAAACCACACTCTATAGTAGGAGCATTATCACAACAGACCACACTCTATAGTAGGATCATTATCACAACAAACCACTCTATAGTAGGGAGCATTATCACAACAAACCACACTCTATAGTAGGAGCATTATCACAACAAACCACACTCTAAAGTAGGAGCATTATCACAACAAACCACACTCTATAGTTGGGAGCATTATCACAACAAACCACACTCTATAGTAGGAGCATTATCACAACAAACCACACTCTATAGTAGGAGCATTATCACAACAAACCACACTATAGTAGGAGCATTATCACAACAAACCACACTCTATAGTAGGGAGCATTATCACAACAAACCACACTCTATAGTAGGGAGCATTATCACAACAAACCACTCTATAGTAGGAGCATTATCACAACAAACCACACTCTATAGTAGGATCATTATCACAACAAACCACACCATGGTGGGAGGGAAGACCATGTAGAGTTACAGTATATAGGGCTGACTGGGGGGAAGACCATGTAGAGTTACAGTATATAGGGCTGACTGGGAGGGAAGACCATGTAGAGTTACAGTATATAGGGCTGACTGGGGGGAAGACCATGTAGAGTTACAGTATATAGGGCTGACTGGGGGGAAGACCGTGTAGAGTTACAGTATATAGGGCTGACTGAGGGGAAGACCATGTAGAGTTACAGTATATAGGGCTGACTGGGGGGAAGACCATGTAGAGTTACAGTATATAGGGCTGACTGGGAGGGAAGACCATGTAGAGTTACAGTATGTAGGGCTGACCGGGAGGGAAGACCATGTAGAGTTACAGTATATAGGGCTGACTGGGAGGGAAGACCATGTAGAGTTACAGTATATAGGGCTGACTGTGGGGAAGACCATGTAGAGTTACAGTATATAGGGCTGACTGGGAGGGAAGACCATGTAGAGTTACAGTATATAGGGCTGACTGGGAGGGAGACCATGTAGAGTTACAGTATATAGGGCTGACTGGGGGGAAGACCATTTAGAGTTACAGTATATAGGGCTGACTGGGGGGAAGACCATGTAGAGTTACAGTATATAGGGCTGACTGGGGGGGAAGACCATGTAGAGTTACAGTATATAGGGCTGACTGGGGGGAAGACCATGTAGAGTTACAGTATATAGGGCTGACTGGGAGGGAAGACCATGTAGAGTTACAGTATATAGGGCTGACTGGGGGGAAGACCATGTAGAGTTACAGTATATAGGGCTGACTGGGGGGAAGACTGTGTAGAGTTACAGTATATAGGGCTGACTGGGGGGAAGACCATGTAGAGTTACAGTATATAGGGCTGACTGGGAGGGAAGACCATGTAGAGTTACAGTATATAGGGCTGACTGGGAGGGAAGACCATGTAGAGTTACAGTATGTAGGGCTGACTGGGAGGGAAGACCATGTAGAGTTACAGTATATAGGGCTGACTATGGGGAAGACCATGTAGAGTTACAGTATATAGGGCTGACTGTGGGGAAGACCATGTAGAGTTACAGTATATAGGGCTGACTGGGAGGGAAGACCATGTAGAGTTACAGTATATAGGGCTGACTGGGGGGGAAGACCATGTAGAGTTACAGTATATAGGGCTGACTGGGGGGAAGACCATGTAGAGTTACAGTATATAGGGCTGACTGGGGGGGAAGACCATGTAGAGTTACAGTATATAGGGCTGACTGGGGGGAAGACCATGTAGAGTTACAGTATATAGGGCTGACTGTGGGGAAGACCATGTAGAGTTACAGTATATAGGGCTGACTGGGAGGGAAGACCATGTAGAGTTACAGTATATAGGGCTGACTGGGGGGAAGACCATGTAGAGTTACAGTATATAGGGCTGACTATGGGGAAGACCATGTAGAGTTACAGTATATAGGGCTGACTGTGGGGAAGACCATGTAGAGTTACAGTATATAGGGCTGACTGGGAGGGAAGACCATGTAGAGTTACAGTATGTAGGGCTGACTGGGAGGGAAGACCATGTAGAGTTACAGTATATAGGGCTGACTATGGGGAAGACCATGTAGAGTTACAGTATATAGGGCTGACTGTGGGGAAGACCATGTAGAGTTACAGTATATAGGGCTGACTGGGAGGGAAGACCATGTAGAGTTACAGTATATAGGGCTGACTGGGGGGGAAGACCATGTAGAGTTACAGTATATAGGGCTGACTGGGGGGAAGACCATGTAGAGTTACAGTATATAGGGCTGACTGGGGGGGAAGACCATGTAGAGTTACAGTATATAGGGCTGACTGGGGGGAAGACCATGTAGAGTTACAGTATATAGGGCTGACTGTGGGGAAGACCATGTAGAGTTACAGTATATAGGGCTGACTGGGAGGGAAGACCATGTAGAGTTACAGTATATAGGGCTGACTGGGGGGGAAGACCATGTAGAGTTACAGTATATAGGGCTGACTGGGGGGGAAGACCATGTAGAGTTACAGTATATAGGGCTGACTGGGGGGAAGACCATGTAGAGTTACAGTATATAGGGCTGACTGGGGGGAAGACCATGTAGAGTTACAGTATATAGGGCAGACTGGGGGGAAAGACCATGTAGAGTTACAGTATATAGGGCTGACTGGGAGGGAAGACCATGTAGAGTTACAGTATATAGGGCTGACTGGGGGGAAGACCATGTAGAGTTACAGTATATAGGGCTGACTGGGGGGAAGACCATGTAGAGTTACAGTATATAGGGCTGACTGGGGGGAAGACCATGTAGAGTTACAGTATATAGGGCTGACTGGGAGGGAAGACCATGTAGAGTTACAGTATATAGGGCTGACTGGGGGGGAAGACCATGTAGAGTTACAGTATATAGGGCTGACTGGGGGGAAGACCATGTAGAGTTACAGTATATAGGGCTGACTGGGGGGGAAGACCATGTAGAGTTACAGTATATAGGGCTGACTGGGAGGGAAGACCGTGTAGAGTTACAGTATATAGGGCTGACTGGGGGGAAGACCATGTAGAGTTACAGTATATAGGGCTGACTGGGAGGGGAAGACCATGTAGAGTTACAGTATATAGGGCTGACTGGGGGGGAAGACCATGTAGAGTTACAGTATATAGGGCTGACTGGGGGGAAGACCATGTAGAGTTACAGTATATAGGGCTGACTGGGGGGAAGACCATGTAGAGTTACAGTATATAGGGCTGACTGGGGGGAAGACCATGTAGAGTTACAGTATATAGGGCTGACTGTGGGGAAGACCATGTAGAGTTACAGTATATAGGGCTGACTGGGAGGGAAGACCATGTAGAGTTACAGTATATAGGGCTGACTGGGGGGAAGACCATGTAGAGTTACAGTATATAGGGCTGACTGGGAGGGAAGACCGTGTAGAGTTACAGTATATAGGGCTGACTGGGGGGAAGACCATGTAGAGTTACAGTATATAGGGCTGACTGGGAGGGGGAAGACCATGTAGAGTTACAGTATATAGGGCTGACTGGGGGGGAAGACCATGTAGAGTTACAGTATATAGGGCTGACTGGGGGGAAGACCATGTAGAGTTACAGTATATAGGGCTGACTGGGGGAAGACCATGTAGAGTTACAGTATATAGGGCTGACTGGGGGGAAGACCATGTAGAGTTACAGTATATAGGGCTGACTGGGGGGAAGACCATGTAGAGTTACAGTATATAGGGCTGACTGGGGGGAAGACCGTGTAGAGTTACAGTATATAGGGCTGACTGGGGGGAAGACCATGTAGAGTTACAGTATATAGGGCTGACTGGGGGGAAGACCATGTAGAGTTACAGTATATAGGGCTGACTGGGAGGGAAGACCATGTAGAGTTACAGTATATAGGGCTGACTGTGGGGAAGACCATGTAGAGTTACAGTATATAGGGCTGACTGGGAGGGAAGACCATGTAGAGTTACAGTATATAGGGCTGACTGGGGGGAAGACCATGTAGAGTTACAGTATATAGGGCTGACTGGGGGGAAGACCATGTAGAGTTACAGTATATAGGGCTGACTGGGGGGGAAGACCATGTAGAGTTACAGTATATAGGGCTGACTGGGGGGGAAGACCATGTAGAGTTACAGTATATAGGGCTGACTGGGGGGAAGACCATGTAGAGTTACAGTATATAGGGCTGACTGTGGGGAAGACCATGTAGAGTTACAGTATATAGGGCTGACTGGGAGGGAAGACCATGTAGAGTTACAGTATATAGGGCTGACTGGGGGGAAGACCATGTAGAGTTACAGTATATAGGGCTGACTGGGGGAAGACCGTGTAGAGTTACAGTATATAGGGCTGACTGGGGGGAAGACCATGTAGAGTTACAGTATATAGGGCTGACTGGGGGGGAAGACCATGTAGAGTTACAGTATATAGGGCTGACTGGGGGGAAGACCATGTAGAGTTACAGTATATAGGGCTGACTGGGGGGAAGACCATGTAGAGTTACAGTATATAGGGCTGACTGGGGGGAAGACCATGTAGAGTTACAGTATATAGGGCTGACTGGGGGGAAGACCATGTAGAGTTACAGTATATAGGGCTGACTGGGGGGAAGACCATGTAGAGTTACAGTATATAGGGCTGACTGGGGGGAAGACCATGTAGAGTTACAGTATATAGGGCTGACTGGGGGGAAGACCATGTAGAGTTACAGTATATAGGGCTGACTGGGGGGAAGACCATGTAGAGTTACAGTATATAGGGCTGACTGGGGGGAAGACCATGTAGAGTTACAGTATATAGGGCTGACTGGGGGGAAGACCATGTAGAGTTACAGTATATAGGGCTGACTGGGGGGAAGACCATGTAGAGTTACAGTATATAGGGCTGACTGGGGGGAAGACCATGTAGAGTTACAGTATATAGGGCTGACTGGGGGGAAGACCATGTAGAGTTACAGTATATAGGGCTGACTGGGGGGAAGACCATGTAGAGTTACAGTATATAGGGCTGACTGGGAGGAAGACCATGTAGAGTTACAGTATATAGGGCTGACTGTGGGGAAG